>NC_134571.1:62144146-62444146 GCF_050947875.1 Dermacentor variabilis | reverse complement strand
CAGCATAGCTTGGACAGCAAGTTCCACAAATTTCTCAGCACTGGGCCGTCCGAACCCAGTCTGGTCTAGAGCATTCCAGAACAAACAGCTCGCGGGAAGAACGAAGAGTTAAATGTCATGTTAGCGCAAAAATATTCTTGGAGTGTAGGATGCTGCTTATAACGGGTTTCGCTGCAGGTGTTTAAGTAACTGTAGTTGTTAGAATCCCTTTATGGACATTCGCGTGGACGACGGGGAGGCGGCCGGAGGAAAGTAGACACGCGTGCCGT
The DNA here is from genome assembly GCF_050947875.1 of Dermacentor variabilis. Taxonomy (NCBI): domain Eukaryota; kingdom Metazoa; phylum Arthropoda; class Arachnida; order Ixodida; family Ixodidae; genus Dermacentor; species Dermacentor variabilis. The sequence goes on along the minus strand of NC_134571.1, from coordinate 62,443,877 downwards.
TTCGGCGAAAACCGCCACTAAGGGAGAACAGAAGAAAAGTAAACTAAACATACAGATAAAATATTGCAAGCTATTACAGCATATAAATACAGTAAGGTATACATCACTACTTCAAGTCACATTATATCAAAGTACTCCGTGCGTCAAGAGTAAAGAAGAATACTCCTGACTAGAACCAGCTACGGCCGACAGAGCTTAAATTCCCAGATACCGCATTTGTTAAATAACATATCTGACAAAGTTGACTTTCAGCATCCCAGATCTAAACAATACGTCAAATCATTTTTGTCAAATAATCCAATTTATTTTCCCTAACAGTGACTAACCAACATGGCTCTGTATCATAACAATGCATACGTATACAAAACGTTTTCCGTGCTACATGATATGCTATGTTGTATGTGTGTATCTGTATATACGTATGAAATGCATGTACATATGTATTCAGAAATGGTGATATGTACATTAGAATGTGTGCAAATATTATACATGAATGAGTTGTGTGCTGTTTTGTATTTATATCATTCGGTTATATGAAACAGTATGCTGAACATGTTACCTAGGGCAGGAGCCTCTGTCAGGACTTTAGCTTTTAGCTCCTGCTCCACTTTCGCTATAGAAAGAAATCAAAGAAAGAAAGAAAAATACGCAAGCGCTTGAAACGCCGACAAAGAGAAGGCGGTGCGAACGTATACATGGCCGACTAGCGTCGGCCATGTCGCACATCATTAGCCCTATGGACATCATAACTTGAACTATGTTTTGACACGTGTGTTATTTTCTGTTCACTTTTACACTTTTTTATTAAATGTATTTAAGGAGAGGTTGGTACCTATGTGTGGCGCCGGCTACTCCTTTTCTCTTACACGATAGTTATCGTCGGAAAGCTGTCAATAATCACAAAAGTGGACTAATAAACACATGAACGAACATTCACGTATAAAGCCTCAGTACTGCAATATAAATAAATGTTCACGCAAACCAAGAGTTCGCATGGCACAAATAGTCACAAAACCATAGTGTTCACACGCAACCCATGAGTTCGCACAGCATATTCCCAGAGATGTTGGGCACCTGAATACCGCACTCTAAGTACAGCAAATACAAAGGCTACATGACTTTTACACTTCACTTTACAGCTAAGCTGTATATGGCTCAGATCTGGGGTTTCGTGACGTCTGCGGGCTGAAATTATCATCATCAGCAGTGGCTCGAGCGTCGGCGTCTTCTTCGTTAGGTGGTTGCTCAGTGGCTATGGTGTTGGGCTGCTGAGCACGAGGTCGCGGGATCGAATCCCGGCCACGGCGGCCGCATTTCGATGGGGGCGAAATGCGAAAACACCCGTGTGCTTAGATTTAGGTGCACGTTAAAGAACCCCAGGTGGTCAAAATTTCCGGAGTCCTCCACTACGGCGTGCCTCATAATCAGAAAGTGGTTTTGGCACGTAAAACCCCAAATATTATTACTTCTTCGTTAGCGCCCCTCGGCGCAACCGCGCGAAAGCGCTCGTGCCACTGCTCGCGCGTTCGTCGTCGTCTTCTTCCACAGCTGGTTCCGTCGTGCAAAAAAACTATCATCATCACCAATGGCTCCTTCGAGTGCGGCTGACGTCACGGCTCTACAGGTGAACGACGTAAATGATCAGTTTCGTTACAGACCGCGCTGCTTCACCCGACCACTCGGAGAACAAGGACGCCCCCACTACATACAATGAAATCACTAAACACTACTACCTACAACGTAGAGAGTATAGCACGCCACACCGCACGCTCACTCGAGCCCAAGAAGTTACACCCAGAATGCTACAAACAGACACATACCCCACGCAAAACAGACTACACCGTTACACGCCTGAGCTCTACGACAAGTCTTGTTGTACCAATTGCAATACATCCCTTAAGGTATATCATTTACTCTTGCCGTGCTCGCACGCTCGCAAACTCCGAACCGGACAAGCGCAAGTTTGAAGAAGCAATCCGGAGCGAAGAATTCGCTCCCCAACTCTGGGCCGTCCAGCAGGTCCATGACGCCGCCAGGAAACTCAACCTCACGGTTCCGTCGTGGAAAACGCCCACTCCATGAGAGCCCAAAGCTCTCGTGGCCTGCAGGACCTTGAATAAAGTTGATTTTCTTCCTTCCTTCCACTGGTGCAATGGTTGGTAGTGCGTCGTCAGGACTTCAGAACAGCCCGCGCATGTAGAGCGACGGAGAAAGCAGCGACCCGAGTGTGATCGTCGACGTCGTGCAGACGCTAATGCGGCGGCCGACGAGCGTGCCCAGGAGGCGGCGCGTAGCGACCGTGAGTCAGAGAATGGGGAGTGTGTCAGAGCATACCGTGAGTCAGAGAATGGGGAGTGTGTCAGAGCATACCGTGAGTCAGAGAATGGGGAGTGTGTCAGAGCATACCGTGAGTCAGAGAATGGGGAGTGTGTCAGAGCATACCGTGAGTCAGAGAATGGGGAGAAACACCTCCGGCGTCAAGCGGTCAACGTGGATGAGCTCAAGGGCGCGAACGCGAGGTTCCAAAGAGACTTCCTTGATCGTAATTTCGGCTCTATCTGCAACGTATGCGACAGAATATGCTTCGACAACGACCTCACTACGATCGCTGCCGTGAGAGATGGCGAGAAGCGGCAACGTAGGTTGGAGGTGTTCGCGGTGCTATCCCGCGAGTGTGTGTTGGACTTTCGAGCGTGTGGTACGTGTAGAGAGGCTCTACTAAAGGGTGCGGTTTCACGTTTTTCGACGACGAACCTGTACCCGCATGTGCTGGCGCATCTTCCGAAACTAAACGCTGATCGGATCAGCTCGCGGTCATCCGATTCACAGAGTGGAATCACTCATTTTTTTCTCCTTACTCTTATTGTTCTATTTAAACATCCGAATAAAAGCCTCCAATCTTACCCTTGTGCCTGGAACCTCTTTGGGTCCCAGGTGTGACAAGGGTAGTTCAAGGGCGCGTTACGGGTCCCGGAGCCCATCACCAGGAGTCCACAGAACCATGTGTCATTGCGCTTGGACCCTTCCCGCACTATTTTGGGAATCGGCATACTAATTCTGCACATACGCGAACTTCTGCACACACACGGAAGCCTAGCCATAAACAGTTTCGCTGTAAAAAGCCGCGGTGGCGGAGTAGCTTTGGCGATGCGCTGCTAAGCCCGATGACATGGGATAGAATCTTGTCGGCGTCGGCAGCATGTCGATGGGGGCGAAATGTAGATACGCCCGTGTACTGTGGATTTGATGCACGTTAAAGAACCCCAAGTGTACAAAATTATTCCTCAGTCTTCCACATTAAGACGTGCCTCGCAATCACATCGCTGATTTGGCCCGTAAAAGCTGCACTATATTCACTTTTCACTATATTTATTCGCCAGCACTAAAACCCACGGCATTTTCCCATCGTGCGATGGTCTGTCATCGCGATAAAAATGCGTGGGATGTCCACTTCACTCGGTGACAACACTCATCCACAGAAATTCTAACACCGACATTGCGCGGCGTAAAATGGACGCTGGGCGATGCCATGTCGTAAATAACTCCGGAATACGTTCCATGTACATTGCACTCAAAGCGAGATCAAAAAGCAACACTATGCCAGTCTAAAATGGTAAGGCTCTGGAGCTCTCTTTGCTCATTTGGCAGGAAGAGGCTGATTATTAGTGAAAATATAAACAAGCACCATGAGCAGCTACATAAACTGCAAATATGATTTTAACATTTTTCTATTCCATTACAAAAGTGCAAGACTGGAAGGCCTGTTTATCGCATTGGAGTTAAATGTAGGCGGATATAAGCTGCACATACACAAACTGAAGAAAGGGTATCACACAGTAAAGTCTCTAATTTTCGCGATGGGAAGATGTAGAAGTGCTAAGCGGAAGTCCTGTGAAAAACGGAAGTCCTGGGTTCTCCGGTTCTGCTGTAATGATAGAAGAAATGCATATAGAGAAAAAAAGACGACTGAAAGTATCCAGGATGTCAAGGATGTCCAGCATGTCAAGCAACTGAGAGCGGTCCGTCCTTGAAGATGCCCGAGTCGTCTAGTGAGAGCTCGGCGGCAGTCACAGAAGTCGACCACTCCTCGTCGGAGCGCAGTGCGTTGTAGTAGCATTGCACGTCGCGGCTGTCACCAGCCGTCTTCCTCGCGAGCCACAGCGCGTGGATCCACGATGCCAGCTTGTTGATGCAGCCAAGGGCCACGGCATAGGCGCTTCGCTTCCCGCTCTGCCTGACCGCGCTGCGCGACCGTTGCCGATTGTGTATGCGAGAAAAGATCCGGAGCAGACCGGTGCTCTTGGAGCCCAGCAGGGCTGACTCGCCGAGTGGTGCAGCTACCTTGGGCGGCGGCTCACCTCGGCTCATCTGCTCGCCTGGTTGGAGCACGGATGGAAACGAAGGTCCCCCGTGCGGCTCCGAATATTTCGTGTCTGGCGAGCTGCTGCCCATGTCCGGTCGCCGATGATTAGCGGTCGCCAGGATAGCTCAGGAACGGCCGCCAGGAAGTGACTGCCGGTGACGATTCGTAAGGCTTCTTCTTCTTCTTCTTCTTCCTCTTTTTATGTTTAAACACTGGCTAACGACAACTACGGGGGAGTTTGGAAAAAGCAGGTGGTTTCACATGTGTGTTTATTAGGATTATGACAAAAAGAAAAATTGTGCATAGCGGAGCGTGGCCTAAAGAAAAATAAATATAGAAATTAAAAGAAAGAAAACTCTGAAGAATTTCGTGATAATATAATTTAACATCAAAGAATAAAATAGTAGAAATGATTGATAATTACAGGTCGCAAGAAAATGATGACGATTTCTAGGCCGGAATGATGATTGCGAGGCCGGAACGACAACAGCACCTGTAGGGCTAGCACTATATGAGACCAAGCCATTGGTATATGTGTGTGTTCAGTCCGTGTACGTTTGATTCTATAATTGCAGCGTCAGCTGTTTCAATGCTGTAGTTTATTTGACTTTTCTTTTTTCATCCGGGACATTTAAACACACCTGAGGCTATGTATACATAGGGCAACTTGCGGAGACAACTGCAAGTTGATTAATGACAAGTTTCGTCGGAAAGTTGCCATTAATCTCTAAGCTGGACTAATGCACACATGAACGAACGTTCACGTGTAAAGTCTCAGTACTGCAATATAAATAAATGCTCACGCAACAAATGAGTTCGCAGCCACAAATACTCACAAAACCGAAGTGTTCACACGCAATACATGAGTTCACACAGCATATTCACATATATGTTGGGCACCTGAATGCCGCACTCTAAATACAGCAAATACAAAGGCTACATGCCTTTTACACTTCACTTTACATCGAAGCTGCATATGCCCCCAGATCCGGGGTTTCGTTACTTCTGCGAGCAGAAATTATCATCATCAGCAATGGCTCGAGCGTCAGCGCCTTCTTCGTTAACGCCCCCGCGCGAACGCGCTCGTGCCACTTCTCGCGCGTTCGTCGTCGTCTGCTTCCACAGCTAGCTCCGTTATGCAAAAAGCTATTATCATCACCAATGGCCCCTTCGAGTGCGGCTGACGTCACGGCTCTGTAGGTGAACGACGTAAATGATCAGTTTCGCTCCTCCTGTGCAACGGATGGTAGTGCGTCGTCAGGACTGCACAACAGCTCGCGCATGAAGAGTGACGGAGGGAGCAGCGACCCGAGTGTGATCGTCGACGTCGTGCAGACGCTAATGCGGCGCCTGACGAGCGTGCCCGCGAGGCGACACGTAGCGACTAGCGACAACCGACGAAGCATACCGTGAGTCACAGATTGGGGCGAAGCGCCTTCGGCGTCAAGGGGTTAACGTGGATCAGCTCAAGGGTGCGAACGCGAGGTTCCAAAGAGACTTCCTTGATCGTAATATCGGCGCTATCTGCAACGTCTGTGACAGAATATGCTTCTACAATGACCTCACTGCGATCACTGCCGTGAGGGATGACGAGAAGCTGCAACGTACGTTGGAGGTATTCGCGGTGCTCCCCAGCGAGTGCGTGTCGGACTTTCGTGCGAGTGGTGCGTGTAGAGAGGCTCTGCTAAAGGGTACGGTTTCACGTTTTTCGACGACGAACGTGTACCCGCATGTGCTGGCGCATCTTGCGAAGCTCAACGCTGATCGGATCAGCTCGCTGGTCATCCGCCTTCACAGAGTGGAATCACTCACGATTCTTTTTCTTCTTATCCTTATTGTTCTATTTAAACATTCGAATAAAAACTTCCATTCTTACCCTTGTGCCTGGAACATCTTTGGGTCCCAGGTGTGACAAGGGCGCGCTACTGTTCCCGGAGCCCATCACCAGGAATCCACAGAACTATGTGTCAGTGCGCTTGGATCCTTCCTGCACTATCTTTGGGATCGGCCCACGAATTCTTCACACACACGAACTTCTGCGCACACACGGAAGCCTATAGGCCATAAACAGCTTCGCTATGAAAGCCGTGGTGACGTAGTAGCTTTGGCGATGCGCTGCTAAGCCCGATGGCATGGGATACAATCTTGTCGGCGTCGGCCTCATGTCGGTGGCGGCGAAATGTAGATACGCCCGTGTACTGTGGATTTGGTGCACGTTAAATAACCCGTAGTGTACAAAATTGTTCCTCAGTCCCCCATTTTGAGGCGTGCCTCGTAATCACATTGCGGATTTGGCACGTAAAAGCTGCAGAATTTAATTATTTTTTCTGATTCTCTTTGTTTTTTTCACATTCTCCTAGCTGACGCGCGCCAATTATCTGTTCTCTTCTTTTTATATCTTGCTGGACGCTTCACTTCGTTTTCTTTGTGTCCTTTTTCACTATAAATATTCGCGAGCACTTGAACCCGTGGCATTTTCCAATCGTACGATGGTCTGTCATCGCGATACATATGCGTGGTATGTCCACTTCACTCGCTGACCACACTCATCTGCAGAAATTTTAACGCCGACATTGCTGAGCGTAAGATGGACGCTGGGCGATGCCGCGCCGTAAATAACCCTGGAATACGTTCCATGTGGATTGCACTCAAAGCGAGATCAAAGGGCAACACTATAGCAGTCCAAAATGGCAAGCTTCTGGGACTCTCTTTGCTCATTTGGCACGAAGACGTTGATTATTAGTGAAAATATAAACAAACATCATGAGCAGCTCCATAAACTGCAAAGGTGCTTTTAACATATCTCTTTTCCGTTACAAAAGTGGAAGACTGAAAGACCTGTTTATCGCGTTGGAATTAAATGTAGGTGGATATATACTGTGCATAAACAAACTGAAGAAAGGGCATCACACAGTAGAAATTTTCACGATGGGAAGATGTAGAGGTGCTAACCGGAAGTCCTGTGGAGAACGGAAGTCCTGCGGTCTCCGGTTCTGTTGTATTGGCCGAAGAAATGCATATAGAGAAAAAAAGACGACTGAAAGGCTCCAGGATGTCCAGCATGTCAAGCAACTCAGAGCGGTCCGTCCTTGAAGATGCCCGAGTCGTCTAGTGAGAGCTCGGCGGCAGTCACAGAAGTCGACCACTCCTCGTCGGAGTGCAGTGGGTTGTAGTAGTATTGCACGTCGCGACTGTCACCGGCCGTGTTCCTCGCGAGCCACAGCGCGTGGATCCACGATGCCAGCCTGTTGATGCAGCCAAGGGCCACGGCATAGGCGCTTCGCTTCCCGCTCTGCCTAACCGCGCTACGCGACCGTTGCCGATTGTGTATGCGAGAAAAGATCCGGAGCAGTCCGGCGCTCTTGGAGCCCAGCAGGGCTGACTCGCCGAGTGGTGCAGCCATCTTGGGCGGCGGCTCACCTCGGCTCATCGGCTCGCCTAGTTGGAGCACGGATGGAAACGAAGGTCCCCCGCGCGGCTCCGAATATTTCCCGTCTGGCGGCCTGCTGCCCGTGCCCTGTTGCCGAGGATTAGCGGTCGCCAGGATAATCAGGAGCGGCAGCCAGGGAGTGACTGCCGGTGACGATACCCAAGGCTTCTTCTTCTTCTTCTTCTTCTTCTTCTGTCCAAACACTGGCTAACAACCACTACGGAGGAGTTGGGCAAGAAGCAGGTGGTTTCACATGTGTGTTTATTAGGATTATGACAAAAAGAAAAATTGTGCATAGCGGAATGTGCGCTAAAGAAAGATAAATTTAGAAATTAAAAGAAAGAATACTCTCAAGAATATTGAGATAAATTAATTTAACATCAAGGAAGGAAATAATACAAACGATTGATAATTTCAGGTCGCAAGAGGATGATGACGATTTCTAGGCCGGAATGATGATTCCGAGGCCGGAATGACAACAGCACCTGTAGGGCTAGCACTATATGAGACCGAGCCATTGGTATATATGCATGTTCGATCCCCGTACGTTTGATTCTATAATTGCAGCGTAATCTGTTTCAATGCTGAAGTTTATTTGCCTTTTTTTTGGTACCCGCAACATTTAAGCACACCTGAGGCTGTGGGTATATAGGGCAACTTGCGGAGATGTGGCACGATGTCTCTGCGTGGACAAGAACGCCAAATGACGATCGTGGACGCGACAAAGGTGAATAGGCGCCCTGAGATATAATGCACGACAACGTATGATTGAATCGAATCATCTTCAGCAAACACGATTATGGCAGATGTTGAAGCACAGTGAGCAAGTTCTAAACACGTGCGCAATGCTCGGCCCTGTAAAATGTCCAATGAGCGAACATTCGACTTACACGTGACGGACAGCACTGCGTCGGTTCTACCCATTCTCCGCCTTTTCTCCCTACATCCTCTCTAGCATTCTATCTACCCCCGCTCTGGACTTGCGCGTTAGTAGAAAGGTAAGCGTTGCACTTTCTGCAATGCTTTTGAGGGTGCCACGGATACTTACACCTGTCAAGAGGCTAATGCGGCGACGCACAGCAAGCTTCATAGGGCATTGTGCACATGTGAGGCGACTGAAAGGTACAAACGAGTTTCTCGCTCCGAATTTCCTCTGTCACGCTCCTGCCATGTATATGCATGCTATGAACCACACCCGGACGCAGCGTCCAAGACAGCCACAGCAGCAGCAGCAGCAGCAATGGATAAGTCGAAGGAAGAGGCAACGAAGGCGTCAGTTTAAAAATGGAGCTGGGCAGGCCATGTAATGCGCAGGGTAGACAACCGGTGGACCATTCTAGTTACAGAATGGGTGCTAAAGGAAGGCAAGCACAGTAGAGGAGGCAGAAATTTAGTTGGCGCAATGAAATTAGGGAAATTGCAGGCGCAAGTTGGAATCACCTAGCGCGAGGCGGGGTTAATTGGAGATCGCTGGGAGAGGCCTTCGTCCTGCAGCGGACGTAAAAAATAGGCTGCTCCTGATGATGATCATGACGGCCATGATGATGATTTGCGGCAAATTCTCTAAAAAAATAAATACACAAGCTTAGGCATTGAAGCGACCAAATCTTTTTTTTTTTTTAATTCCGGGATTATACGCGACAGAACCACGACCTGATTATGAGGCACGAGGCAGTGGGGGCTCCGGATTATTTTGGACCCTTGGCGTTTTTTACCGCGCGCCCGATGCGCGGTACACGGTCGTTTTCGCATTTCGCCCCCATCGAAATGCGGCTGCCGCGGCCGGGAATCCGCATTAAGAACGCTGGCAAGCACACGCCGATGTTAAGTTCATGTGAAGCTACATCAGCATTCATTTTGAGCAGCGTTTACAGGAGAAGCTATAAACTCGAATTAAAGAAAGTTGAGTTCTTGCTGCCCAGAAAAAGACTGTCCCCATAGCCCTGTTAAGCGCATTCTTTTGCTTGTCCTGTTTTCTAGCAAGGCTCGCTTTCCCAGTGGATTCGGTCCGTCCTGGTGGGAATATGCGTCTTTCCTCTTGCCAGCGTACGATGTTCGCGACAGCGCTTTGAAAGATGCCGGTGGCGTCGCCCAGTAGCAAGGTCAGGAAACAGCAACGAGTGCTGGCAAAGAATCGTACTCATAGCTGGCGCGCTGCGTCGCGATGGGAGCAGTCACCCGTTAAATGAGCAGATTTTCGTTACATAGACCGATTAATTACATATTTAAGTGTGTCTATAACGAATTCAAATTAGGTTGCGTACGTATGTCGCGCCATCTCACGTTGTCATATGAAGTCTCATGTCGTGTATTTAAACGAGAAGAAAGGGGGTTAACCGAGGGGCCCGATTTTTATTAGTCATATCATAAGAAGCCAACAAACGCTGACACCAAGGACAACATAGCGGAAATTACTTGCGCTTAATAAATGAAATAAAGAAACGATAAATTAATGGTAATTAAAGTGGATGGAAAAACAACTTGCCGCATCCTAGGAACGATCCCATAACCTTCGCATTTCGCGTGCGATGCTCTACCAATTGAGCTACGGCGCCGCGGTAGAGTCGCCGTCAGGTATCTCTTCGGCATATCATTTTTACTACCGCGATACTGCTCACAATTTCAAACCTAGAACCCAGCATTTACTTTGCCGTTGCAGTTACTTTTCCCAAGCGCACCCATCAGTCGATAGTGCTTGAAAATAAATGAGAGAGAGAGAAAGAATTTTAATGTGGGAAAAACAGCGAGGTCGGTCGGTGAAGGTCGGTCGGTCTGCTTCTCTGCGTAAGGGACAGGGAGAAGGGGAATAAAAATAAGAGAAAGTGAGTGCATATGAAGACGACAGTGTGCAGTGAGCCATGTAAACGTCCCATGCGCGTACATAACCTGAACACAACGCGCCACGATGCCCTGGCGCCTTTCACAGGGTGCTAGCTAGAGCCTGTGAGGCCGCTCTCTGCTAAATGTATCAAAAGCGCTCCGATTGCTCGCAGTGCCCATTGAGTGCCGTTACACGGCCCCAGAATTTCCCGCTCCGAAAGAGATCCATAAATCAAACAGGACAATGTGGAATTAACAACCTGGCGTTCTGTGCCATATTGATGGCAGACGTAGACGATGTGCAAGATCGTCCCTGGAGTCTAATATGCCTAACAGTTGAAGTCGTCTTCTTCGCCACCTATCATACGAAGGTAACGTCGGGTAAACGCCACGCTGATCCTCATTTTGTGTAGTAAAGCTACATAGCTTCGCTGAACCTTAAGCGAACATCCTGAACCTTAAGTTTGAGTCTAGTGTTAAAAGGCTATTTTGGCTGGTAACACTTGGAATTAGCTCAATTGAGACTGTAGGCCTTCCGTACTGCACAGGAGAGCCATCCTGTGACGTCATGTTTCGAGGCTAAATTTTTTCGTTGCCACTGTCAGTGCATTCTATGATCTATGATCAGTGTTGATCAGTATTGAAGGTAACTGGACATCCTCCAGGGAGGCATACGCCAAGCGTCTACTGAGATTGTGTACGAACGCGTCTAAAACCGCAGTTCGTCGGCTGTACATGTAAAACAGCGTGTAAAACGTGTTCTTCGCGCATAATTTGTTCGATTGATAAAAATAGCATACGCTTACCAAATGGAATTCTCCGGAGGTATAACTCTAACGATCTTGAGTCAGTTCAAAACCGCGCCGCAAGGTTCGTTCATTCTTTGTAGTATTCTCATATATATAGTGTCGGAGCTCTAAATGTCCAACGCGATGAATCTCCTCTGTACTTTTGCAGCCGCGCACTTGTCACCCTCTACAAACGTTCCTCTTTTTTTTCTACCCTTAATCACGAGTATTACATACATCACCTCTGCCATTAAATATTTCACCGCATCTGCCAGATATTACAGGTTGCACTAGCCGTGATGGCGCAGTAGCTATGGCTTTGTGCTGCTGAGCGCGAGGTCGCGCGTTCGATTACTGGCCACTGCGGCTGCACTTGAAATGAAATAAAATTGTGCAGAAACCATCAAGGAGGATTGTCAGCGCAAGCGAGCAGCCCGAACGAGCGAGAGAGAGAGAGAGAGAGAGAGAGCCCTGCAATGATCCTCTTTGATGACAACTTGGGTCGCTGGCTACGCGCCACTATTGGTATGTGCCGGTCCTCCATATCCTTGTGGCGACGAGCGACCGCGTAGACCTGTAAATTCTCGGGCTCTCGCAGGAGAGGAACAACCGACACACTGCCTGAAGGTGTCGCTCGTCGCCACAACCTCTTTGACGCCAGCTCTGGTAACTATGTACCACTGGGTGGGTGCCGCTCTTCAACGGCTAAAAAAATATCATTGGAAATTTGTCCGGTGCTGGGCGGAATCAAATCCGCGTCATATGTAATCAGACAAACTTGTCTGAACGTTTATTAACACAAGAGCCACTCGCGGGGCTCGCGGCGGCGCCGCTGAATGACGCAGCGTGTGCAGAGTGGGAAGCGCGAGAGGAGGAGCCAGGCCGCGGACACGCCTCGTGCACGCATGGCGCGTCTCTGCGGTGGGGCTAACGGTGCGTCGCTGCATTGCCGATTGCGTTAACGTGGACATTCATCGTGAGATGGGTTCTGCCGCAATTATTCTGTTTACCTTTTTGTGGTCCATACCTTATGTCGGACCGTATAGCCTTCTGTATGCGACTGGCATAGCCTAACAGAACCTTATGACGCACTTTATGACTAGATGATCATGCCAGCTTGTGTTCTTTCCTCAGATGCTATCTATCTATCTATCTATCTATCTATCTATCTATCTATCTATCTATCTATCTATCTATCTATCTATCTATCTATCTATCTATCTATCTATCTATCTATCTATCTATCTATCTATCTATCTCTTTGTAAAACAGATATTTTGTAAATTGTATTGCCCGTCTTGCTTGGACTAGATTGGTATGCAGTATGTAATAAATAAAATAAATAAGAGACCCTCCTGTTGTGCTTTAAGTCAACAGAAATAAAAGTAGAATAAAATAAAATGGAATCGTGAAAAATTAATTCGCGAAAAATAGCGCTTCAGGGCCACTTGCGTCTGCCTCGTGGCTGCTAGAAGAGGTAGCTTATGTCAAGAGTTTCTGCGGTAGTTTACGTCAAAAGTTTCTGCCCACATCACTACCGCTGTTATTTCTTTTTATTGATTTCTTTGCCATAGCTTTGTTTAGCTACTCCGACCAATTTGAATAGACGACGTCGGCCGATCTCGCACAACAAAAACCGGGAGAAGCGTCAACGTGTGTCACTAGGCATGTTCTGGCTGCTGTCTTGCGGAGCAGACTACATGGACCGCTGGGTACGTGCCCGAACAGACAACTTCGGCATTGCTTATCTGATATTAGTCTGTGCCGCTTTTTGGCGAATCCTTCGGGACAGCAAGGCACCCGATTAGGTAGCGTGCGCGTGGGTGACGTCGTGCAGGTAGTGGAGGAGGAGGTGAGGTGGGCGCGCGCCAGCTGCGAGCGCCCCATCCGGAACTGACACGTTTCGCATCGATCGCGGCCGCTTGATGGATGGCGACTATGTTGCCGACAGGATAGTAGAGATGGTAAGGGTTGCTATACAGCGTTTCAACTGTGGTGTTTTGATTACAACATGATATACTGTGTCGTGGTGTCATTTGGCATTGTGGTTGGTAGCGAGATTGCCACTTGGTGTGTCTGCATGTGCCCGTAAGGTTTCGTTATTCCCGTATAGCATGGAGATACATGCAGAAGGTTAGACAAGAAAGCTTTCGCTGACTTTGACGATCACCATAGATGGTTTCTGCCAGAATTGTTGCGTCTTAGGTGTCACTTACAAATAACAGCCGCGTGTATTGTTGTTCAAGCTGGTATAAAAATGCAAAGCACTCGGTAATATGAGCTTTGTCTTTGTCGTGTCCCGCCTACCTGTCGCGTCAGCTTTGTCTCGGTCTTAATTTGTATTCTTCGTACGCAACATCTGCAATTAGCTTTTCCTCGTGATCCAACGGCAGTACAACTGCTTCTATAGTGTGTGTTCTTTTTGCAAACAAATTATTGTAATAGAAAGCGTCACAATCTAGAGGCAGTATCACCACTTTCGGTAGCTTCATGATAAACGGCGTACAATAAATTTATATATGCTGCACGAGTGAGATCTGCGGGTACCGTCGTCGATAGAAAACGTTGGCGACAAAAACGAAACCTGAACCGAAATGTTCGACCTCATGAGGTCTCCACGACCTTCGTGTTGTTCAGTGCACGTCGCTCGGCGATATGCGTTATGCTCGACACCAACGCGACCCCCATCATGCAGCCATCTCGGTAAAACTGTGTGCGCTCCAGACAGTGACTCCATAGTCTCATCATCCATAAAAGCGGATGTGTGCTTAAATGAAGCAACGAGAGCAGTGGCTTTCTATGCGCATTCGTTCCTCGTGCGTGTTTAATAACGATGGAATGCCAAGTGCGGTCTCGCGCAGCTTTTGCGGAAAATAACTAGCTCGAATAAGTGTTCCAAGTTCTACCGAGTATATAAGAGGGCGTGTCTCACTTACTTAATTGTTACCCCATTTCGACCGCATCTTTCTTTCTTTTCTTTTTTTTTCCTTGCCGTGTGCTGAGCCGTACGTGCTGTTGCCGCTCTTTATTTAGGCAAATATATCTTCCCGGACGTCATAAAAGGTCGTCGTAAGCGTGTTGTCTTTAGCCTCTGGTTTTTATCATTGTTCAGCCTAAATACACACCCTTCATCGTGTAATTTCTCGCGCATACAGCCTTCTTTTTAACTCCCCGAATACGAACTTCTTTCGTTATTCTGTGTTCAAGCATAAACTGGCTGATGAAGTTTTAAGAGGACACCATTTATTTTGTGTTATGAGATTTTTATCTTTCACGTGAAGTTATTACACTTTGAGTTTATTCTGAATCCGCCTTTAGCCGTTCGCCATCGCTCATAAATTTTCGGGCCGTGTCCACTTTGCCTAACTGTCAAACGGCAACAGGCAAATTGGGAGCGGCCCGAAAATTTCCGACCAATCGCGGATGCCTAATGCGGATTTGGGAATAAATTCAGAGTGAATAATTTTACGTTATCGCGACCGGGGCAGCAAGACGCACCGTAATGGACGACTCTGAAACTATTTCGACCCCTCCAGTTCTTTGCTGTACTCATAAATCTAGCTGTACGAGAATAGGTTATTCATTCCGCCCTATCTGAAACGTGGACACCACGTTCAGAAATCTAACCTGAGACATCCATCATGCAAAGCAACAGAACGTCCATAGTCGGGGCCAGGAGGCACCATGCGGAATAAAACGCGTTGTGGTTAAAAATGTTTCACGTAGTCGAAACCTTGAAGCAAATCTTGCTTCCGCGCTTTTCCTATATAGTCATCCACGAACATCAGTACAGATGTCGATGTTTTGAACACTATACGCAATATATTTGAATTCTGCTGCGTAAAGGAAAACCTTGAAACAATTTTAGCCCAGCGGTCATCCTTAGGACGCAATCTATTTTATCTCTTGTTAGCGTTCCAATCTTTCCAAGTGCACGAACCATTTCTTTATGCGAGGCTCATGCTAAGCACGCACTAGTCTGGTCGGCTCTCTTTGCATACGTATTCGTTACGAAGACATGTAGGTGCGAAAAATGCCAATGCGTCCGCAACAGGGACGTCAGTAAAAAAATAAAGGAATTTATGTGTTAACATGGTACCCCGCATAATTGTGTCGATGGCCGCCGCTTAAACCACGCTTAGACAAAACGCAAATGCCGCAACATCGCACCATCGATAGACCATATCTTCGTTGGAACAGGTGCGCGTTAACATTTCCTCCACAGATATGTGGTTGTCAAACTCTAGTTTTAGTGAGTGAGCCGCACTGACATCATAGAGCACTTCGCAGACTCCTTGAATTCTGCTGTGGGTTATAGTGCGAAGGAAACGTTAACTCTTTTATCCCAGCGACGAATCCGACGCAGTGTCCTTGAAGATGGAAAACGAAGAGACAAATGCAGTACCCTAACTTTCCCTCAGTGGAGGACATCTCAACAGCGCTGCACGGGGAAGGGATGTGGGTAGAAAAAGATGAAGAATCTCATAAAGCGAACTGTCTCAATTCTAGGTAGCGTTACAAATGTGCGTAGGTTCTTTTTATGCGTTGCTCGGGCGGCGGGTTCAGGCTTGAAACAGCGTTTCAGCAAGGGGACCTGTCTTTGCCAGGTACGACAGCTTTTCTTGAGAAGTTGGCGCTAACATGTGCTTAGCCACATAGCCTATGCACGTACGAAAACCGCAGGGGCTCAGATGTAACATATTTATTCCTGAAGTGTTCCTAAGGTGAAAAAAAAAAACGCCAATCCACTCCTCTGAAGGTGGTTGGTCAACGAAGCTGTAGATACGTTGCGCCTATAATGTAAGGCACATTGCTCTTCAATGTGATATATCATACGAACGCATGTTTCAATGCAGTTTACAAAACCTTTATTTTATTTATTACTTTTAATTTACTGCTATATATGACTACTTTGTTGTCGCTATGACACACAAAGATGTTTTCCTTTCTTATTTGAAGAAAAAAAATGTTTGCCAAGCATAAATCGATGAACGACCCATGTACGGCACTTGCTTAAATCGGATCGTTGAAAAAGCCAAGGCCAAACTCTCCCACGAAGTGGGTGAACCATTTCTTTGTTTCCAGTTTTGAGATGTCTGCGTTAAAGACTGCGACAACAACCACCGGCAAGGTATTGGCGGCAACGTACGTTGATGAACGTGGAAGTGCGCGTGCCTCGTCACCAATCATGTAGTTTGACGACCTTTTTATTTGTGCGTTTCGTATTGAAACGAAAGCTGTAATGTATGTTCGCCTCACGCCTCTGCCTTACAGGGGTAAGAGCCATTGCTCATGGCGCTGCGCTGCCGCCGGAATAGGCCCGCTGGGTTTTCTATCCATGTGACTTACGCCACAAATTCCTGGGATCTTAGCCCTAGACAGCTGCAAAAATACCCTGCCTTTCGAAAGTAACACACGAGCAAAGAAGAAAATTGTACGGAGCCACTCGAAGACGTGAAGACTTATAATTGATTTGATTTCATTTGAAACACCGGTATAGCAGTTCCGGCCGAACACAATGACATAATAGCACGAATGCTGAAGGAAGAACTTGAAAAAATGGAAAATGCTTGAAAGAGACGTGAATATTACACTAAGCTTCACGAATTTTGCCTAATTAAGGCATTACTGTTACATGCGCGCATGCCCTTGAATGAAATCCGCTGCCCTGTCTATGTTACAAGTTGGTTTAAATATTGTTTATTTTACTCATGGCAAACATAGATATTTAGAAGGTATGCGCAGCTACTGCTTCAGATCTGCATTCATGCTTTAATGTTAACTAGCTTGCCGTGGTCATGGTGCAACATATATAGTGACGTTGTCACATGTTATCCCAAAAAGAACTCGAAGCAATCCCACTAGTGATGAATCAAGCAGTGAGAGAAAGAAGTGCACCAAAATTGAATTAACTGCTTTATTGCACATTAATGTATACATTACCTATTTGGTGAAAGGAATGTGCCTTGCGTTGAGGACGGTCTGTACTCGTGGCCGAGAATTCTATCCTTCAACAAATGGTGGACGTCCAATCTAACTAGCGTAGTGGGGGAGCTCTTTTTCTCTAGCTTGTATAGAAAAAACAGAATAACCTGTTCAATAAGCCCTAAGAGCTGCGAAGGCACAAGTGGAGGTATCTTTCCACTATATTATTTACGTGTAAATGGAAAACCAGTTAAAGACACATCAGCAGCAGGAAGCAGGGTGTCTTGCTCTAAATTTTGTAAGCGTGTCGCTATATTGAGACGAAAAAGTTGCGAGTTTTGAAATGCGGCACGATTTTAAAAAGAAAACACGAGTGTGTAAGTTGCCCTTCCTAGCACGCAAAGGCACATGGTTCACATTATTCCTGTAAATTTTAAAGTTCCGTGCGCTCCTCAGAAGGATAGCAAAATTCTGCCAGGGGCACAAGGTCGAGTGTTAACATAGCGATGACGATTACGTGACCTTTATGCAGGTCGAATGCTGCGCTTCCGACCCTTGGTCTGCCTGAAATGTTTTCTCGGTACTTATTCGTCCAAAGCCGATGCGATAAGAAAGATGCGTAACAAGATGGTGAGTCGGGCTGGTTAGTTAAAGTTCATGTTGAACCGGTCCTGAAGCGCAATGGCACACATACACACACAAGCTATTACATAAATGTAGACGTGACACTGCAGACTATCACCATTTGTGTGCGTGCTGTTGTGCTTCAACATGTGTTCAACATGAAAAAAAGCATTGTGTTCAGCCTAGCCGCTTCTATGTGTACAACTTTCTACAGTCTATCTACCTTACTATTCACCTACAGCGTTCTAAATCTCATAATAAAATATGTAAATACCCAGCAATCGAACGTATTTACAGAAAGTGCAGAACCCGGATTGTTAAGACCCATCCAAATCGATTTCGTGAAGAATAAGGAAAAAGCATGCATTCCGTGAGAATATACTGCTAATCCTGTGAACGCAACGGCTGCTTCATTATTGCCACCGAGCGTATACATTATATAGCCAATTTCGGCAGCTCACGTGTAGCTTTCCAACAAAAAGTCGCAGTTTCGCCCGTAAGGCAAAGCATCCATTGCGATAGGAAAATAACAGACAGCTATACGAAGTAAGTATAATAGTTTTATCTGCTGTATAAACTCGTAAACATTCGCTCACAAACTAAATTAAGAAGCACGTCATGCGCGCGCAGAGAAACACCTTTAACTTGAGAGGCGTGGACACTCGCAGTCAAAACATTGGCGCGAGGAAGGGCAGCGGCAACAGTGAGCAAATTGACCTTGGTGCTGTCTCTCGCTTCAATGCGAGCTAAGCGGCAAAAACACAGCAGCACACACGAAGTCTAGGTGCACCGAGGGCGTAACTAAACACTCAGCTCATCACAGATCTGTGCTAATCGCAGATCGATTTCAAAACAGGGCCCACGCGGCCGCGCTCAGCCGCGCCATATGCAGCCGCCGCAGCAGTAGAAAACCGCCCAGCCTCTCCGGTGCCTTGCGCGCAGTGGAAGACGACCTGTTTCCTCCCCGTTTTTCTGCCTTGCGCGCGATGAAGCCGCCATCATCGGCTCACCCTCGCACCCTTTCACTCTCATCTAACACATACGGCGAGCGGCCATGATGTTATCGGACTTGGGCTTTATACGGAACATCACGGCGACGGCGACGGCTAAAACGCGCGCCGGAGTGTCCATATAACTCTTATCGCAATAATAAAGTGCGTTCTGAAAGGTTAGTTTTGAAGCAACTTTTCAAACTTCGAAGACTCTAAAATGTCGCGAATTGTTCTGTCACGTCGCTATGAAAAGTGGCCTGTCGCTAAATTGAATATTTTTTCCGTAAACAGACAAGAAAGTCGTTAAATCTAGCAACAAACTCGTTAAAATGACAATACTGTAAGGCATATGGCTTCTTGAGGTGTTTATACTACTCGCCGCATCTATAAGCACATACTCTATGCGATAGAGACAAGATGTGCGGCGAGCTTCAATAATAATAATAATATTTGGGGTTTTACGTGCCAAAACCACTTTCTGATTATGAGGCACGCCGTAGTGGAGGACTCCGGAAATTTTGACCACCTGGGGTTCTTTAACGTGCACCTAAATCTAAGCACACGGGTGTTTTCGCATTTCGCCCCCATCGAAATGCGGCCGCCGTGGCCGGGATTCGATCCCGCGACCTCGTGCTCAGCAGCCCAACACCATAGCCACTGAGCAACCACGGCGGGTGGCGAGCTTCAAGATGTTGCACGTGGAAGGCAGGGGAGTAATTAAATTAATATTATAGGAGACCGGTTTCTTTAATTAAGGTTATTCGGGCCCAAGAAACATTTTTCGGCAGTCACTGGAAATTCGTCCGCCGTATAAATGAAAGATGCAGTGTACACATTTCCGTGGACTTAGGTCACAATACACCTCTGAATTGAAACCTGGGTAGCGAAACCTTGAAAATGTTGTACTTTCGCAACTTCTGTGCTCCAATAACTTTTGCGGTCGAGTGTATGTTGAGTGTAGGACAAACCCCAGGAGCAGGGTGCTGTAATGAAGTGGGGAGGCGAGGAGATGCACTCTTCGGATCTCTTACGCGTTACGTATAAATATTCCTATAGTTATTTCATAATACTCCCTACCAGTATGTCCAAGTAGAAATGGATCAACATAATTAAAGGCTGCACAGGGTAAAAGACGTTAAAAAAAAACGCACCACATAGTAGGAGTACAGTATTTCACTTAACTATACATAGTTGGAAATGGGAAAAAAAATGGTATTAGATTCACTGTATCAAGTTGTACAGCTATGCTAGCAATCAGTCGTGCAGCCCGATCCAAGAAAACTCAAAAGCAAAACAAGCAAAACGTTTGCACAAGAGAATACAAAAAAAATACATTAGCATAAGTCAAACCTCTTCCGTGCATGCACACAGACACTGTATATATTTTCAGCAAGAAATGTGTAACTGTACCTCGTTATCTTCACGCCCGCCCTCGCAAGGAATAGTGCTTCTGAAAGGCCGTTGTATTGGGGGAAGGAGGACTCTTTCCTTCTCCTCGCATTCCTTGGTGAATCGACTGCTGTACGCATCATGGCACAATTTTGCATCGCTGCGATAACAACGCAGTGTGGACGATTGCCGGCCAAGACTGCCGCTGCAGACGCGTCTATTGCTATACGGATACTTTAGTGATGGTAGCGCGGAGGGGGCATTATCGATAATAAAGGATTACAGTAAACATGTGTTTTGAAGAAGGTCCCTGGAGAGCACAAATGTTCGCTGGCACTGTTTGGGTGTTGCAAACAAAAACAAAACAAATAGAAATGACATAACAGAAAGTACATTAGCTGAGAAGGTGCTGTAAAGAAACAAAGTGATTACAAGTGCGACCTCGGGGGCAGCGCAGTGAAATACTTGTTTTTTTTTTCTCTGCACTGCGAAGTAAAACTAGGTTACAAGAAGAAATAACAGCAGGAGCATGCACACATGAACTGAAGCCGCATTTTTAACCAATAGATGACCTATAGGTAAATATACTAATAGCGCAAAAAAAAAAAAACGAAGATAGGCGACGCACGGGAACGATTTGTCTGCGTACTTCGCCTGCACTTCGTCCGTTTTCGTGCTGATAGTATATCCATAGTGTTTAACGACACGGCCAAGTCGTAACGCACTAAATAGATGCCGCAGTGGACCTCAGTAACCAGTAGAGATAACTTTTCACTGTCAGGCGACCCGGCGAAGCGAAATATAACACCACCCTTAATTCTTGCTTCGTTTTGAGCTGTTCGCTGTTCCTTACGAATCACGGGCGTTGCCGGTAGAAGCTGGCCGCGCTGATGGAGTGACGAGCGCGAGGCACGAATATGCCTGCCATCAGCAAACGTCATTTACGACAGCTCAGAAGCTGTAGCGACGAAAGAAGGGAGGCCAGATTAGCATCCTGCTCATAATGATTGCCCACGAAGCCAACAGACAACATTGACAGAATGCTCGTTGCCAGCGATGCGCGTTATTCATTGGAGGCCCGCGAACAGCCTCGTCCACAGAAGTGAGCTTCTCCGTTGCCTTGGCGGGGGAAACGTTGTTCCACTGTACGCGTATGCCTCCGAATGCTGTAAATGTCGTTGGAGTGACACCTGAAAGGGCAGGAAAAAAAAAACAGCGTGGGCACCTAAGCAATTCCTAGCATGTGTAAGTGCGAGAGAATTACTTGTCGCTGAGGTTGCCGCAGAGTCGTGCCACTGAGTTTAGTGTTGCGGCAAAATGTTGCTGGATTTGGTGCTGCTGCGTTAGTTTCCGAGTGTAATGTTGCTGCTTACCAGGTCGCAACAATGCAAAACGACAAACTGGCCATATTGCAGTCTGTCAGCTGAGCGTTATTTGCGGAGTTCTCGTTGAAGTAGTGTTTCATGCACATTGCGTTGAGTGTCCTTTCTCGACGACACCAACATTTAACACGATGACACCACTTTGTCGAGCGATGACAGACTTTTCCGAGCGGCCCCATGGTGTTAACACTACATTGCTTCATCGGGTTCGTAGGCGAGCTGATACCCTGGGAGGTGTCGTAGTCGTCGTCCGACGAGTACCTGAAGCGTGTTGAATCGCATTCGTTGTCGTCCTCCATGGGCTCCGGCGACGGCGTCGACGGCATCTGCGGATCCCCAACAATGAGAAACGCAAAGCGAGCGGCTGCAACTCGCCGTGCTCCGCTCCGAATCCGCTCGCTCTGCAATCTAGTGAATCGCCCGCCAGGCAGAGCCAGACCACCAGCACAGGTCCGAACACATTCATCACTGTCGGCCGGTTGCATCAGTGGCGCCATGCAACGGTGGCGCAGGTCTGCGCGGCAACATTTTATTGAAGTCTACGCACAACCGTCATGCCCTAAAGCACATGATTCAACCGCCAGAATGGTTTCAGGAGCTTGACGGTTTGTTGTCTGTGGCGGCCTCTTTGAAAGCCTTATAAATTAGTACAGGCTAGCCAAATGATGTAATAATATTGTTTAGCACCAAGTGTCCTGCTTTGTACGTGTGTGCGTACTGCTGCGAAGAACGTAATAAAGAATAAAATGCGATGGTGGCGAAGTCTTTAGCGCCCTCGGCTACTGAGTCGTAGTAGTGCACGGCGGCGGAGCAGAGTATCGAATCCTCATCGTGGCCACCTTTCTTTTTCATTTCTTTTTTAGCTTGCTTTTTTTTAGTTTTTTTCTCTCATTTGTAGCCTTATTAAATATTTTTTTGGTTTGTTCTGTTGCGAATGCATTACACTACTGTTTTAATTCTACGACTAGCTATTGACTTTATATTATTTTGCAGTTTGTACTACGTTTACTTTGTATAATCTTCTACTTAGTGACTACTGTATTGCTGTATTAGGCTGTGTATTTGCAAAAATGTATGTATTTTCCGACAGGAGGTCTCCTTTCAGCCAGGTGCTTTGGGATCTCCTTCAGTATACTTGTGTAAGCATGCATATCTATTTATTAAAGAAATAAAATGAAACTGAAACTGACACAGAATCCTAAGGCCCACCACCAACCACCCTCTACTCCCCCTGATGTATGGCGCGCGAAGGAAGGCGGCGCGCTTTCTCCCCGCTTTTATCCCTTGCTCACACAAGCCTGAGCCACCATAGTCGGCTCACCCATGCCAGCACCACCCCCCTACGCGTTCACTTGCACATACAGCATGCGGCGCACGGTCACGATGTTATAGCATAGGCCTTAATTTATACCGAACAATTAAACAAATTATAATAATTGAGAACTTGAGTAATTAAAGCTAATTATCTAATCCGGGGAATGCAAAAAATAATCTGAGTATCTCCAAGCGACGGCAAACAACGCTCACTTGGTTCTCTACAGCTACGTAGCATTTGCATATATTAAAATTTGGCTCAAGTTAAGTGAAACACCCCGTTTACTTCTTTGCAATTCGAATTATTCTCCACGGTTTTCTATATCACCGCCGCTGAAAGCCATAGGGTGGGGCGTCACAAAAGGTCATGTTAACTTGAGCGAACAGCCCGTATACCAATTGTGGTGAGGCGTGAGATGAACTAGAAAACAGCCGATACTGTAAAAGTCTTATTGCTTCAGGTTAACATGCTGTCCATAGATTGACTATAGACAAAAGTTAATCTCGGCCAAACCCGTGTACGTTGTAACAAAGCGCAGATACCGGCGGATAATACGGAGCTACGTGAGATATAAGCCACTGGAGTTGTATACTGCTGAGATTGCTCTAGAGCCTATTTGTAGACTTTAGTATACACATTGTGTATACCTCCGCATTTGTTGTCGACATGATATGATCTACGTAGTCGCTTTCGGCAATCCCAAGACAGTCTTCACAGTTGTCGTAGCATGTCTTTTGTGGCAGTAGAATAAAGAAAACAACACAAAGATCCAATCGTGATAATATATGTTATGAACGCCAACTTTAGCTACAAGCGGAACCGCACAGAGACTCGTAATGTTCGTAGCCGACAACGCCTACTTTGTGCGTGTGCGATGAACCAATGTCGCGTATGTGGTGTGCACGTTGTATGTCGTCCGATTCTCATATACTTTTCACGTTGTCCTCATGTCTCCGCTGCATCACTAACATCGGGTGGTTTTTCGTTGACTGATATCCTGCACTGTAAGCTCATCAAAATTTCTCGTTCACTTAATATATGTGCCAATTCCTCTGAGCCCACCTAGTCCTTCGCAGGCAGTATGCCTGTGCAGCCGAGCATAAGCGTACGTAATTACTGTATTGATTTATTTGACCTATCATCGGAACAGAAAATTTTCACTAACATGTGTGCAGGTATCCCATTTGGCGGTACGCTGGAAAACATGCCAGAAATTCACTGTATTACTCGTCTTCGTTGGTGACAATGCACGCGCCCGAAGGGCCTTGTAACGGCTTTTACAAACAGCGCATTCATCCAAGTGTGCGTTCCAGTTCCATACGATAGTCCACAGCGTTTGTAATACAACGTGCCAACGCATTTCCTTCATCCATAAAAAAAACTGAAAAATGGAAAAGAAAAGCAACCCGTTTCCCGCCCATGGCGTGAAATGAAAAGGGAAAAAGGCGCTCGGACCTCTCGGAGCGCGCACACCCTCGTCGCTCTGAGCTCCTGCGCATGCGCAAGGGTAGAAACGACGGCGCGCCATCTGTCCGCGCCAATTTGAATTCTCAACGACTTCGCCAGGCACGTAAACACTTGTTGCCGCGATATTTAGCAAAGTTTTAGCAGATACGTTTTCCGTCAATAGCTCATGATTAAGTGAGCGCATTTCGTAGCGCGAACCGGCTGCATGTAGTGTAGGCGACTCGGGCATAGTGTCGATTTCTCGTTTACATGATTTGGTAACGCGCTCTTATTCTCGTTTCTACTATATGGAATGTTTTACGACAAACGATCGCTCCCGCTTGTTGATTTTATCGTCATAGTTGGTGTGCGAAAAAATAAAAAAAAGTACGCCATGTTTTACCTTTATACTCAGCAGCCACTAAGCGGATTGTGTGTGGTGACCAATCACGATGGGTAGATCTCATTTCGTGGCGCTCGATCGGGCCTCCCGTGAACGCTGCGCCGAATTTGTATAGTGAAATTCTCGTGACACGCTTTACGTGCATACCTCCAAACTGGGGTAGCGTGAGGAATTTTCAGACAGAGACGTATAGTTGAATAAATGCTAGCGTACTCGGATGCAAGGCCGTGTTTGCGGGGCATGCATCAGCAGTGCGTGCGCTGCCGTTTTCGTATACGATAAAAGTAGCAGTATACTTAAGGCTACTGGCAACCAATCTAAATATATGCAACCACAAAATCTTTCGGAGCACGAAACCTTTTGATAAGCTCAGTCACTCGCAGCTTCGCAACTTAGCCGAAAAATGTACAGAACAATAAGTTCGTCGCTCAGGGAAGCACCTTTACACGTTTCAAACTGAAGGCATTGGGTTTGACGATAGTTGCAAGATTTTTTGGGGGTGGTCACTGTTGTGAACGATTTAGCAACAGGAGTAATTTTCCTCGCTATTTGAAAAGCGTTAAACACCTTTCGATGCTTCGGCGTTATGCAGTTTACGTGCTGTTATTCACTAGGCACCTGCTGGCGCAGATTCGCATTTTGACAATCGTGTATATGAAGCCCTTGCCGTGCGTAATAAGTGTTCCGGTTTTCATTACTGTTGCATTTAGTGTTGTCGTCTTGGACAGACTATATACTACATGCATTGTACAAAAGAAAAAAGAGGCAGATAACTATTTGGTGGTCTTCTCTTAATAGATAACGCACAGATTATTCAAATAATTTAGTGGACACGGCACTTGTTCTACCCTTATCAACACACCTAAGAGATCGTAACATGTTTTAGCTGATAAGTAACCTTATCAATACACGCCATTCATGTTCATTCTACTGAATGTATTGACAAATAATGTATCCATCTCGGAGTATGAGAAAAGAGATATTGAATACTGTTCTAAACGGAAATAAATTGCAATCCTTAACGTGATTATTGAAAACTGTAGTTACTATTCTGAGCATGTTCGTTCGGTACAGGCATATTGCATTAAAATCCGAAAAGTCTAGCCGGGTATATTTGTTTCAGCAATTATTATTACAGGAATCGTTTGGAATTCTCGCATTTATTTCTTATTTCGAAAAATACACTATGTGTCATATGAACCTGTTTTGAAACCAAATGTACTGTTGCTGGCACCGGCGACCATTACGGTTGTCTAACTGTTCATCATACTGTAACATAATGAAACATCATAATGGTGCTGATCCATTTTGGCATGTAGTCTCTAGTCAAAAGTAAACCAAGTTAACTACAGACATAAGTGATGAGATCAAATTATATATAAAGCTAATAATGAACCGTAAAATTAACACACTGCATAATTTTCCCTTATTATATTGCATCTGCTTTACGTGTGTGACATTCTGTGTCCTTGTCTTCCGTGCTGACCTCGTGTTGCCATGAATTACGAACTTGCCCAAGCCCTTGCCAGCTTTATTAAACAAGGTATTCAATTCAGTTGAACCTAATAATGCATGTCTAGTGACTGACGTGTTATTCGTTTCATCTAAAAATTATGGACTGACACTATCTTGGCAAGCATTAAACTACAATATTTTGTTTATTGCACTTACACTGCGGGGCGTTATAGACTGCCAAAGAATTTTCGTGAAAACAGCCACGGAAGACTTGGAAAGAGATCAGGAAATTTGAAAATGTTAACATAGGTATGCTGTCTTGTTATAGGCCATACAAGTTTTCCAGACAATCTCTCTATTAAACATACTTTTAAACTTTTCTCCTCACGAAAAATTGCGACAAATTGGTACCATTCATTGAAAAAAATTAAAGTGAAGCATAGTGACATGGCATTTCTTACTCATTTTTTTTGCGTTAACTAAAGTCCTGAACCACGAAACCCTAGAAAAAAGTACTCATGTTTGAGAGCACTTTC
This sequence comes from Dermacentor variabilis, assembly GCF_050947875.1. Classification (NCBI taxonomy): domain Eukaryota; kingdom Metazoa; phylum Arthropoda; class Arachnida; order Ixodida; family Ixodidae; genus Dermacentor; species Dermacentor variabilis. Next base: position 62,417,009 of record NC_134571.1, on the reverse strand, counting down.
AATATTTTACTTTGATAGCATTCATTTGAACTATATTTTCAGTTTTGTTTCTCAGGATGTGCATATGTGTTCTTGCATGACACAGAAAGTGCTCACGTGGTATTTCTGGTGCTCATGTGGTGTAGTTAACTTGCCACCGTGTCAGCATGCCGAAGACACCTCATTATATATAAGAAGCTAAGAAGCGACCATATCGATACAATCAATCCATATGCCTTCTGTTGAAGTTATGGCCAATAATGCATTCATTAAAGATTATGAGAAATACATTTAAATGTGTATTAAAAGAGAAAGAACTAACATTTAATAATGTGAATCAGTGAGAAAAAGTTCTTTCTTCATCCTAGAGCGGGTGGCCTCCTCAGTCCAGGAGGGTGTCTACCAACCGGCAAAACCGGGAATTCTCAGGGATATTGGATAGTCCGGAAAAACTCAGGGAAATCTCAGAGAACTTGTGCTTCGACCAGGGAAGATTAGCTGTCATTTTATTGAAAGGGAACAAAAGTCGCTCTACTGCTGGCTCGAGTAAAAGAGAGGAATCGTAACGGATTGTCTGTGACGCCGTGTCGTAGGCTGGAGGAGTTGCCAGTGTACAGTCAAATAACGATTTTCCGGACGCCCCATTTTTGGGAAATGCCCGATAATGCGGACGGCTTCGCGGCACCACCTCGTGCCCCATAGAGTGAATTTATAAGAACGTCTGTAATTTCAGACGCAAGAACCCCTCGCTGTCCGATTTTCCGGCCTTTTTGCCGCGACCGCAGGTTCGAAAGGGCATTAATCAAAGCTAACACCGCTGTTTTGATTATCGCGCCGCCTCGAACCAGCGCTCTCGCACGCAGATCCGCTGGCAGCCATAGCCACCACTGCAGCAACGCTAGGCTTAGCTGCTTCAGCGTTCGCTATTAAGGTTCTTGCCGTTCAGTGCCGTGCTTTTCATTGAAAGACATCGCCGTTGTCAGTAATGGCACCGGCTCCGCCTCTGCAATCCTCGCGATTGACTTCTAAGCTTAGAAAGCATGGCACGTTGCATAATGCCGGTTCCCGAATAGCAGCTTCACCTCAGCACAGAAATATTACGCGGTGAAGCGTACGTGAGGTATTGCGGTGAAGCTTAACAAGCGCGGGAAGGGGCAATTGTCACGGGACACAGTACGTATACCCTTATTCCACACGCGTGCACCCGCGGTCTCCTGTGACAGTACGAGCACCGATATGCCTAACAGGTGTACTGGCAGGCCTTCAGAGCTTTTCGGACGTGCCTGTGACGATTTGAGCCCTTAAGGGCAGCAAAAGACATCCATTAATTCTTTCGGACTGCCCGATTTGATTTTTCGGACGTTTTCGTGGCCCCTAGGAAATCCCAAATATCGGACGTTGACTGCACAAATAACCAACAGGATGATTCAAATGATCCGTGGGACGAACGTGCGGCGGAATAAAGGCAAGAACAGAAATGAGCGTCGTATTGAGGAATGATCGGGAAAGGAACAGCGCCGCCTCTTCTTTGAAGGAGCTTGAGCTCAAAAAGCAAAGTGTTGGCTGACGCAAGGATGCAGATGACCCTCATCCAAACCAAAATAAACTCTTGAAAGCAGTAAAACACAAAACGGAGGCATTGTGCGTGGGCTGAGAGCATGTGAGGACAGCTGAGGTTGATTTTCCAGCTGCTGAGAAAATTTCACTTGTGACGAAGTTCGGGCCTAATACCAATGATCTTACTATCACTTGATAGAAATAGCTCATTTTCGAAAATATTGCCTTCTGTGTGCATCTCCCTTTATTCGTATTTGAAAACGTTCAACTCGACTTATAATGGGCTTTATCATTTTTCTTTTTCGAAGATATTTTATTTGCTGTGCAGTTTAATCCCCTCCCTTCAGTTTTCTATTTTGAATAATATAAACGCTACTCCTTACTATTCAAACTGGAATAAGCTGGTTTTTTTTCATGCTTACTTGAGAGTGACAGCACAGGGCGACGTGGTGTCAGCCTGTCTTGACATAAAATAAAGCTCTGTGTCCCTCAGAGAAAACCTGGAAAACTTAGGGAACTTGAAAACATCAACTTGGTGGACACCCTAGGTAGCCATTGGCCCTTGCTGTTCTGGCCTGGGTCACTAACTTTCGCTGGTCCTCCAAGTATGGGGCCGCGAGCATGACCTCCCACGATTCTTGGCGGTATTCTTCTGTGCTTTTGTTTTCGGTTCTTGATTGAGCTTCTTGGTTGTTGGGCTCAACAAGAGTAGGACACCCCATCTCCATGTGACAAAGGGTGTCCAGCACCCCGCAGGATAGGCAAAAGTATGATAATTGGGTCAGGTGCATTCTATGCATTATAATGCCGTGCACATAGGAGTTTGTTTCGAGACGCCGCAGAGCAACTGTCTCTTCCCTGGTTAGACTGGGGTGCGGTAAAGGGTATACCTTTCTTTCAAATTTGTAATACTGCAGGATATCCGAATATTTTTGGCAATATCCTCGGATCTCGTCGCCTTTCGGAACGCCTCTGGCAGGAAAGCCCGGCTTGTATGACCTCGGGCTGCGGCGTGTGCCGCTTCGTTTCCCGCCAGTGACTCGTGGCCAGGGGTCCAAACGACGTAGGTCTCGGGAACTTGAGTGCGTTTCGATATTTCTTGCAGGATTTTCAGAACTTCGGTAGATACCATGCCTTTTCGAAAATTACGACACAGAGATTGCGAGTCGCCAAGTATTACGGCATTTTCGGTGCATGTGGAGATGGCCAGTGCTATTGCCACCTCCTCGGCCATGCCCGAATACCTTGCGATTATTGTTGCAGCGGCATTTTCTTTGCCTTTGGTATTAATTGCGGTTACTGCGAAAGCAGGTATCCTTGGATAATTATCCGCATCCGTGAATCTCGTGTTAGGGTCTGCAAAGAATTTCTTGTGGAGTGCTCTTGCTCTTGCCCGTTTTCTTTCGTCGTGAAAGTTTGGATGGATATTGCGGGGTACAGGTGTTACTAAGATTGAGTCTCGTATGTGTACTGTAGTCTCGATTTTTCGTCCGATTTAGCTGCCTCCACATCGTAACCCAGCTGAAGGAGCACGCTTCTCCCAGTGGGAGTCAATTTGAGTCAGTTTGGCTTGTTTTGTGTGCTTCTGCGAGTTCCTCCCACATATTGTGCAGGCCGAGTTTGAGTAATCGTGACGTAGATGCTTTTTCGGGAATTCCCAATGCAGTATTAGTAGCTTTTCTAATCATGATATTTAGTTTTTCAATTTCTGCATTCTTCAGGACGGGCTGCCATACATGATCTGGCTCGTGATGAGCGCCTGCACGATACGCAGCGTGTCTTGTTCCTTGAGGCCGTGTCTTTGGTTTGCAACTCTCTTAATGAGGTGCGACACTTAGGTGAGCGATGCTTCAAGTTTGCGGAGGGTCGCGGCTCCCGACCCGCCTTTATGTATGACAAGGCCAAGTATTCGCAACGACTCCACTCGTGGTATTTCGATTACATTGTTACACTCGTATCGGGTTGCCCATAGGCTGGTGGTCTACCTCCAGTTCTCGCTTTGAGCGCTAGCAGTTCTGATTTTTTGGGCACGCATTGTAATCCGCATTTGTTTAATAAAGTTCGATGCAATTTACTGCCTCCTGCAGTGCGCTCTGTTGTTGGCCCGTAGATGGTGCTTTGGTCCATATTGTTATATCGTGTGCATAAAAGGCGTGACTGAGTCCTTCTATTTCGTTTAGCTTTTTAGGCAATTGCATCATTGTGATATTGAAGAGCAAAGGTGAGATTACCGACCCTTGAGGCGTTCCCGTGTTCGGCATATCGAAGTTTTCTGTTCTTAGGTTGCAAACCCAATGGCGGCTGTTCTGTCTGACAAGAAGTTTTGTAGGTATCGAAACAATCGCTCCCCACAGCCGGTCGCCTGGAGGTTGCGGAGTACCGCCTTGTGCGCCGCGCTGTCATAGGCACCCTTGACGTCGACTGCCAGAATGGAGTACTTGTGATGTTCTCCCAGGTAGTCTATTAGGTCTTCTTTGAGTTGTAATAGCAGACCTTGCGTGGAAAGATGTTGCCTGAAGCCGAACGCTGTTTTGAGCATCAGGCCATCAGGCGGTCCACCCCGTCTTCGACGTGATGAGTGAGGCGCTCGCGCACCATGTGTTCCATCAGCTTTCCTGCACACGGTGTCAGGGAAATGGGGCAGAAATTCCCTACTTGCTGCGGTTCATTGGGCTTTCGGATCGTGGTGATTTCGGCATGCTTCCATGCTGCTGGGACCTCGCTCCTCTCCCAGCATTCGTTCATATAACTTAGTAGATTGTTTACTGATTCCGCTTTGAGGATTCGGAGGATTTTGTTAGCGACCTTGTCCATTCCCGGCGAGGTGTTTCGAGTTAGCTTTGCAGGTGCCGCCTCGATCTCTGCACGGGAAAAGAATCTGTCCAATTCTTGATTGGGTATGCCTTTGTATGTCTTCGATTACTCTTGCTTGGAGGTTTTCCTCCCGTAAGCTTATTTTGAATTTCTTCCAGTACTTGCGACTTTGCAATGTTATGTCTCTGCTGTGTCTTGTTTTGCGTTGTTGGTAGAAGCGACTTGTGAATGTGCCACGTCTTTCTCATACTCAGCGTTCCTTGAACTAGGTCACACGTGTGGTTCCAATTTTGTCTTCTAAGCTTCTCAGCGTACTCCTCAGCCAATTGAGTAATACGGGCGATGCGTTGCTTGAGTTCCCCGGTTGTGTTACATCTAATTCCACCGTTTCAGAAGCCCTCTTCGGGCTTCCCATAGATGGAGGAGGAGTGCGTCAACTGCTGGTGTGTCCGCTGTCAATTTAATTTCATTGGTGTGCTTTTGGGATTCCTTGACGATGGTGCAGAACCAGGCTTCGATGCCTTCAATTTTACCGGCTTCGTCACTTTTCCTGAAATCGGGCCAGTCTGTGATTCTTGCTTTCTTGGTTTGAATCTGTGCCTTACGATGCAGTACTTCAAATTGTTTATTGTGATGATCGCTACCCAGGTCCTCCTCGTGTCTGGTCCACCCCGTCTAGTCCACCCGCAGTTGTCGGTGGTGGCTGGTTGCCCGCACGTGACGTCACTGTACTAACCCTTTAAAACTAACATGCCGAGGATGACGAGGCCGCCTTTGACGAAGATAGGTCCTCCTATCGAAACGTTAGCCAGCCTTTCTGAGGCACCTTATCCCTGTTTATAACCTTTATACCACAGTGTCAATACTCCAGTGACTCTTCTGAGCATATCATTCTGCGCGGGCATATTTAATTACTAGGCAAAAAATGTACAAACAGTCATACTGGGTAACCTCAATTGTTTCAGCAATAGATATAGAGATCATTTGGGATAATTACAATCATGTGTCATATAAGAACTTGTCATAAAAGCGACGTACGGTTGCTGCTGCACCAGCAGCAGTTGTCTGTTTAATTGCTCATCATGCCATAAAATGAAACATTGCATAATAGCACTTATTTGTATAGAGAAGCAGCTATTAGTCACAGTTAAACCGCATTGAGTATTGACTTAAGTGGTTTGATCAAATATGCTAAGCTGCTTTATGAACATACAAAGAATACACAATTGTTATTTTTGCCTCACATTGTTGCATCTACTTATTTGCAGCATACACATGCAGCACCTTTGGAACATATGACACGAAGGTCAAGGCCGGCCTCGCGACCTCGCTTGCCAAGGGAAGAAAGTAGTCTGTAAATCGGCAAATAGTCTCTTCCGATCATAGCGTAAGACCTGTATTATAAGAAAATTATTATCCGCGCAATAAATGGAGTTAATTCAATATCAGTGCGCTTGTTTTCTCTTTTGCACTGCATGATTCAGCACTAGTGGAATTGCTTCAATTTTTCTTTCTGTTTATGCAACATACAAGAGTGCAGCAAGTTCAGGAGCGTTATTAAGCTATCTACATTAATGAATAAGTGCAAATGAGAAGCAACAGGTGCACGTGCTTAATATACAATGAAACTTTTTTTTGCCGCCATATGTAAGCAAAAACAGGATAGCTAGCAGACTGCATTTAAGCGGATGCATTGCATGTAACTGTAATATTTTTTAAAGGTGCCTCTGCACAAATGCTCATGACTTAAGCTCAAAATGGGCTTAAGCTCCCAACAAGTTCACCGAGTTCACATGATCAAGATGGCTCTATTAAATAGTCCATTTAGCATTTGGCAGTGGAATTGTAAGGGGTTAAGTCATAAGAAGGCGTCCCCTGCAGCAGTTTGTTAGAACGCATGGTGTGAAACCTCAAGTTATCATGTTACAGGAAACACTAACGTCTAGCATGACCTTAACGGGTTTCGAAGCGGAGGTCAAAGGTAATGAGCAGAGCGGAGGACTCCCAACTCTCATTAATAGGAGGTTGGCGTATATTAGGCATGATTTTCACATGGCGGATTGCGAGATTGAATATATTAAGATGGAGGTAATTTTAGGTCGGCAAAGGGCATGTCAGAGGAGCGTTTACCTGCTTAACCTGTGCAGTAGCCCCGGGACACGAAGCAGAGTTTCAAATCTCTCTTCACCAAGGCAGCCAATCTGGCTAAGGATGCGCCGTTGCTTATTGGAGGAGACTTTAATGCATCGTAGCATGTGTGGAAGTATGTTTATAGCCCTAGTAAGGGGGAGAGACTATGGCAACAGGCACTAGACTTGAATTTAACTCTGATTACAGACCCTTCGTGTCCCACCAGATGTGGCACGCGTCGACATGTATAGATTCGACACCTGATCTCCCTTTTGTTTGCGAGGTGGTGGATTCGTCCTGGTCCAGTTCTAATATAGATTTTGGTAGCGATCATTACATAGTTATGATTACTTTGATAGTGGCTAATAAAAAGGAGTGCATATTCAGGATGGTTGACTGGGATGCATTTAGGAAACTAACAGCGCAGAGCATCGAAGATGAGGGAAGTGAGTTGACCTTTGAACAGCGGACTAGTGTGTTTAAAGGGGAGGCTGAGGCGACCACTAAAGATTTCAAGACCGGTACTGACACAGAGCAAATGGATAGTCACCTCGTTCATTTGTTGGAAGCGAAGCAGTCAATGTTAGTAAGATGGAAGGATCAGCGGTTCAATAGAAGGCTTAGAAAGCATATAGCAATGGTTAATCGGGAAATTGAAGACCATTGTCGGGTACTGTGCGAGCAGCAATGGGATGAAGTATCTAATTCTATTGATGGTCGCATTGAGAGGGAAGGCGCCGGGAGTTTGCTCAGACATTTACTAGATGAGACAAATACTAAATTTATTCAGATGACTGTGATAAGTAAGCTGGTCCATCAGGCGTGTCGGGACTCCACGGAGCAGGAGTTGCTGAAGGATTTGGCTGACAGATACCTTCCGTTAGAAACCTGGCACGATACACCTGACGTAATTTTGGAATATAGTGGGGATGACAATACAGTTATGGAGGAGGAATTTACTGAAAGTGATATAAGGGTGGTGCTGCAGAATCTTAGTGGTCGATCAGCATCAGGGCCGGATGTCATTACGAAGAAAATGTTACGGAATTTAGACGAGGTGTCCATTGACTTCCTTACGCGGGAGATCGACAGTCGATGGAAGGAAGGCTCTTCCCCGGAAGAGTGGAAACTTGCAACTACTGTTCTGATACCCAAACCGGGGAAGGCCCATAGGGCTTGAAAATTTCACACCCATTTCCCTGACATCGTGTTTGGGGAAAGACACTGAGCATGTCATTTTAAATAAGCTCACGCGTTATGTACAGTTCTACTTTTGTAGACTGAAGTCTATAGAATGTCTATAAGCAAATGTCTACAGGCTATCTATAGACAATGGTGCATAGACATTCCATAGATTCTACTTTTGTAGACTCAAGTCTATAAAATGTCTATACATTTTATAAGTTTATAAGTTTTATACATTTTATAAGTTGAAGCTTAATCGTCCGCTGATTTTGTGCCTGTAAGTTTAGAGATTCAGTGTTCAGATTCAGTGCAAGCACAGCGCAATGACATGAGTGAGTTCTGCCTGCAAGTAGGCGGCTAGGCCCACTAGCGCGGCGTCTGGATACCAAAGCTGAAAGCAAAGAAGCACAAGCTAATTAAATGACAAAGTATAGAAAACGAACGCACGTGCGATTCAACAGCACGCTGCGTAGTGAAGCAGCGACAGAATGAGGATAGAACGCTGGGGCCTTGCCTGTCTCTATACCGTTGGAGTTCTGCTGTGAATAAGTGCATGCAGTAGCAATTAATTTGCACCGACGTCGTAATCGCTCTTCCATTTTGTTCCTCCTGTTGGCAAAAGCAGCTCCAATGAACTTTTCTGAGCGATGCCAATGCCTCCTTTTCCCTTTTTTTTGCATTTTGCAGTACAAATTAAAATCAAATTTTCTTAAACATCGCGCTATCTTCTCAGAAGCTTTTCATTGTCTCTCGTTCTGGAACAAATTTAGAGCAAAATGTACGCCCAAACAACCCACTAGGTTCCTGATTCCTATTGCAGAATATATTTTAGCTGCTAAAATGCTTAGAAACTTCGAAGTGCGTTAATATAACAGAAGAGTCCTTTGACGTAAAGAAGTCGTTCTAATAGGCTAAATAGCAACTCCTCAAACAATTTTTGGTATGGAAGCTAGGGTTGCCCTTGAGGACGTCGTGGGGGGAAATAATGCAGAAACAAATATTATATTTTAGGAAGGGGGGAGAGAGTAACGACGGGGCACTAGTCGCAGTAAGGACACGGGGGGACTGAGATGAAGATTAGATACTACACCGTTACGTGCGATTGATTTCATTCGCTCATTTCGTTGCGCCTATAATACCGAAAATAAAAGGACCCTTAAGTTGCTTCCGGCGTTGCTACGGATTTACTGCTTCACTTTTACCCCAGCAAAGCGCAGTGGGAGAACAACATAGAACCAGGGTGAAGACAGTAGCTAAGCGAGAAGGTTCGTTTTGGCCGCGTCGTCAACCAGATGGCGGATGGCGCTTTGTGAAAATACAATAGATCGCGCATAACACTTAGAATATTCCCTGTTGCTAGGATAATTCTGCCCAGAGTTAGCAACATTCTCCCTCTCTCCCTCCCTCCCTCCCTCCTTCCCTTTTTCCCTCCCTCCCTCCCTTTCTCCTCCTGCAGGTTTCGCGCAATTTTTAAGGCTACAAGAAACGTGAACTTGCGCTGGTCCTCCTGATCATGAGCAGTACAAAGTTGTAGCTAACGTTAGGAAATCATTCTCGTTCGTCGTTATTTCATATAGCTGAAAAGAAAAAAAGAACAGTCACCTCTTTGAGGTTACGTTCCACTCATAACGATCATTCAGGCTCAGCCTGAATACTATTTTATATGTTGTCTACGAATGATTTCTATTATACATTTTAACGAAATATTGGAAATATCTGTTTTTCAGTTACAGATGTTCTAATCCTGCCGCACACAGTCGTGCGATAACGAATGCGACAGGCAAGTGCAGCGAAATCTGTTTTCTGCCTTGCAGCGTGAAGCGATTAAAGAGGTACATTATGAAGAGCAAATGGCGAAAGCTTTCTCGAACTAAAGAAGCACGTATTTTGTTTGAACAGAAGGGGAGCAAAGACAAATGCTAATTTTCTATGAAAGGAAAACCCGGATCTCTTAACCTGTGCTGACCAATTTGCCTGGCGCCCCACGTGCCGTGAGGTTGGATTAAGAAGCGGGATGTTCAGTTTGAAAATATGCCAAAAAAAAAAACGAACGATACAAACGTTTGTATTTGATAAAAAAATTTATCTACTTGTGAGACTCCCCGATTGTGGCTAGTTGGGCGCGTCACCTTTTCTATTTCTGGTGCGAGGTCTAACGCAGAAAAACAACCGATTATGATCGGAGTCCAGTGCCAGCGTCGATCGCCTGCAAAGCACGGACGTGCCCAGTGTTTCCCACCCGCTGAGAAGCAGCGAGACGGTGCAACGAAACACGTAGATTCGTCGGCAAGATTGCACCGCGCGGTCAGCGAACTCGTCGGTAAACAGGCATAGAGACCTTCAAGGGCATCAGTGGGGTAGTGTGACGGGCTTTGAGAAATTTGAAACGTTCAGCATCTGGAGCGCAGCTTGTAAAGCAGACACCTTGCTACTTCATGGTGCTTATAGGATTCGCGCAACATCGGCGCCGGCATATACAGGGTATCCCAAGTAACTTTAGCCAAACTTTTCAAAATGTGCAAACGCCGCGTAGCTGGGCAGAACCAAGGCTTAAAGGTACTCAGATTATTTTTATTGCATCCTGCCTAATTACATAATTCGTCTTAATAAGTTAACTTCTCCGATATTATAATTAGACGAAAATTCGGAATGAAAATTGTGGAGCAACATGAAAACCTCCTGCTACAGGTTTCTGTTGCTCAATACGTGCTACGTAAAAGTGTTTTTCAGAGCGTGAAACAAGCCCGCGAATACACGCAAAGTGCCTCGAGCGGCCACTCGCGCGGCAATTTTGCGAGTATTCGCGGGCTTCTTTCACGCTCTGAAAAACACTTTTATGTACAAGAACAGAGCAGATAAAACGCAAGAAAAAAGTCATCATTTTTTCCCTCTGTTCGACACCCTGTTTATTTCGGCGCACCTGTTTGATTATTACAATGTAAACGCGCAATCTGATCACGACGCTGAATCGATTCATACGCTGAACCAATTCGGTCTCATAATTATACTGACGGTGATTCTATCATCGATAGTAAGCTTTAGTGTCAGGATATAGATAAATATTGTTGCAGGAAGAAAGCAGGCCCACGAGTGTAAAATAATCTATATTTACAACTGAAGTTAATGGCGTTCAGGCAACTGCCAGACTTCGTCTTCCTCTAGTCCAATCCAACTTCCTTTTTCCTTCACCGTAACATCACCCTCCCGGCGGAGTAGCTCCGTCCCGGCGCAAGTTATAGAGCCTCACTTAATGGCGGGACATAGGGCTTCAGCCTGGCGACGTGAACAACATCGCTGGTGACGTTGGGAGGCACTGAAGGCTGACCGACTGGGGCGATCTCGTATGTCACGTCGGACAGTTGGCGTAAGATCCGGTACGGACCAGAATAACGGGAAAGTAGTTTTTCCGACAAGCCGACGCCACGTGAAGGCGTCCAGAGAAGGACAAGGGAACCAGGTGAAAAATGAGTCTCGGTGCCGAAGGTCGAAGCGTCGCTTTTGAGAAGCTTGCGAGACTGTGAGGCGATGACGGGCGACTTCTCGGGCCTGGGCGGCTAAGTTAATCGCATCGCGAGCGTAACCAGTGCTGGGTGATTGTACTGCGGAAGGTAGCAACGTGTCAAAGGGCAAGGTGGGGTCGCGGCCATACAACTGGTAAAATGGTGAAAATCCGGCACTGTCGAGACGGGACGAGTTGTATGCGAAAGTGATGTATGGTAAAGCGACGTCCCAGTCGCGGTAATCGTCGGAAACGTACATGGCCAGCATTTCAGTTAGCGTGCGGTTGAGTCGCTCGGTGAGGCCGTTCGTTTGAGGGTGGTACGCGGTAGCAATCTGGTGTTCTGCAGAACAGGCGCGGAGCAGATCATCGACGACCTTCGATAGAAAGTAGCGGCCGCGATCCGTCAGCAACTGGTGAGGGGCGCGTGGTGCAGGATGACGTCGTATAGTAAGAAGTCGGCGACATCTGTAGCGCAGCTGGTTGGTAGCGCTCGTGCGATGGCATATCTCGTGGCATAATCGGTTGCTACAGCAATCCATTTGTTTCCTTTGATGGAAATTGGAAAGGGGCCAAGGAGGCCCACACGGAAGAAGGGCTCTATAGGGATATCAATTGGTTGCAAAAAACCAGCGGGAGGCATAGCAGGCGTCTTCCGGCGCTGACACAGGTCGCAAGAAGCGACATAACAGCGCACAGAGCGATAAATTCCGGGCCTGTTGTGCCATTACCACAAGCCCGGATTCCGAATCCGCAAGATGGAGAATTTTCCTGCGAGCGCCCTTTGGACAAACCCGGGGCTGCGCCGAAAGGCACAGCGCCCTAATTCTCCCTTGACAAGTCAAGATGCTGAGCCGTCAGGCAGTGGTGTCCTCCGGAGAAGCATCGGCGGGCAACATGTTCAAACGTGTCGCCAAGTGCCAGACAGCCCGGCGCCGTACATCCCCTTCCCTGGAGGTCACCGCGCCCGCCAGTTTTGAACGGGGTGGCGAGCGTGGTCGCTGGTTGGACCCCCCTCCGACGACCGTCGAGTGCTCACTTTGTATTGGGCCGTTTGAGTGACAATGGTTTCTGGGGGCTTATAAGCCGCGGCGCGCCGCCTGGAAAACCGGATCCGCCGACCCACCGGGAGCAGAGTGCCGCTCTCGACTGGAGTGAGATGTGTCACGCGTTTTCGCCGGACGTCGCCGTGCGAGAACAGTCGCGTTTGCTGTGAGCTCTCGGCCCCAGTGCCGATCCCTTCATGTCCTGTATAATGACCTGTATATAGTGTATAAAGTCCCTTTTGTTATTCTCACCGACGCCTGACTCGGAGTCTTCGCTACCAACGCTCTGTCACGAAACGGGTGACGAGCGCTACGGGACCACCTCAAAGTCGTAAAAGTGGTGCCAGCGGTGGAAAGTCGTAACAGGCCAGAAGAAGCGTCGCCGCAGGCGGTCGCATGTACGAGTGATGCCCAGATGTCCAGCAGTAGGAGCGTCGTGAAGTTGCTAGAGCACGGCTAGTCGAAGGTGCTTGGGAACGACTAGGAGGAGCTCCGGGCCGTCAGGGCGAACGCTACGACGGTATAAAGTTCCATCGCGCAAGGTTACCATCCGGAGGGACGGGTCATTGGGCGAGGAGCTTAGGCGTCCCATAACTGTTCGAAGAACAGGATCTTTGCGCTGCTCGTCGCCAATATGGAGGAAGCCGGAGAGGGATAGAACACTGATGCCCGAGTCTGCATCGGTATCGTCCGGTTGATCCACGGGATTGCGGGACAGGCAGTCAGCGTCTTTATGCAGGCGCCCTGACTTATACATAATAGAAAATGTATATTCTTGTAGACGCAAGGCCCAACGTGCAAGTCGTCCAGTTGGGTCCTTCAAAGAGGAGAGCCAGCAGAGGGCGTGATGATCGGTTACGACGCAGAAGCTCCGACCGAAAAGGTACGGCCGAAATTTCGCGACCGCCCATACGGGCGCAAGACATTCTCTCGCAGTAATGGGGTAATTTCGCTCGGTCATGGAAAGAAGGCGGCTAGCGTAAGCGATGACACGGTCTTGGCCCTGCTGACGTTGAGCGAGGACAGCGCCGATGCCATGACCACTCGCGTCAGTTCGCACTTCAGTGGGCGCAGAAGGGTCAAAGTGTGACATAATTGGGGAAGTTGTAAGCCGCTCAATCAGGGTAGAGAAGGCTTTCTCCTGCAGTGGTCCCCAAGAGAAAGAGACGTCTTTCTTAAGAAGGTCAGTGAGAGGGTGAGCGATGTCGGCAAAATTTTTCACAAGTCGCCGGAAATAAGAGCATAAGCCCAGAAAACCACGGACATCGTTTGTTGAACAAGGTATAGGAAAATTTTGCACGGCGTGAACTTTCTGTGGATCAGGTTGGATTCCGGTGGCGTTTACGAGATGGCCGAGCATGTTAATTTCACGGCGACCGAAATGGCACTTGGAGGAGTTTAGCTGAAGGCCAGCCCTGCGAAACACGGAGAGTATGGTTGTGAGGCGCCGCAGATGGCTCTCAAAGTTCGGCGAAAACACAATCACATTGTCGAGGTAACAGAGGCATGTAGATCACTTCAAGCCACGCACGAGAGAGTCCATCATGCACTCGAATGTAGCTGGTGCATTGCATAATCCAAAGGGCATGACTTTAAATTTGTACAGACCGTCCGGTGTGACGAAGGCGGTTTTCTCGCGGTCCAACTCATCGACGCTAATCTGCCAATAGCCGGAGCGGGGGTCAATTGATGAAAAGTATTGGGATCCATGAAGGCAGTCAAGATCGTCATCAATGCGAGGCAGGGGATAAACATCCTTCTTTGTTATCCTGTTGAGATGACGGTAGTCAACGCAGAAGCGCCACAAGTTGTCTTTTTTCTTTACTAAGACAACCGGTGATGCCCACGGGCTACTGGAAGGTTCAATGATGTCCTTGTCCATCATCCTGTCTACCTCTTTCTGTATGATGGCCCTCTCTGTTGCGGAGACACGATATGGCCGCCTATGAATGAGGCTGGGCTCACCGGTGTTGATGCGATGCGTGGCAACAGATGTCTAGCCAAGTGGACGGTCGTCCAAATCAAAGATGTCCCGATAAGATGACAGGAGGTGACGAAGAGCTGCTGTTTGCTCGGAAGGAAGGTCAGGGGCGATCATCTTAGAAACATCGTCCGCAGGCGTCGAGTACGAAGAAGTGGGTGACATAGGTCCGTTGGTACTGAGGAAGGATTCAGAGGTCAAAGAAAAAACCTCAAATTCTTCCAAAGGAGTGATATGCGCTATGGCGATACCGTGTGGGAGCACATGCGACGAAAATCCAAAATTGAGGATGGGCACGCGAGTGCAGTTTTCGCGGATCCGGATTAAGGTGCTCGGCAGGGCAATATTTCGCGACAAAACCACGTCAGTAATCGGCGACACGACGTACTCGCCATCAGGTACGGGAGGACAGGGCGTCAGGAGGACATTTGTAGCCGCCTGTGGAGACAGCCTTGCAAACTCAGCAGAACATAAGCGGTGTGAAGCACAAGTTGTTGTGTCGGCAGGAAGCGGCAGATCCAACTGTACAACACCTGCGGAGCAGTCAATTTGGGCAGAGTGTTTCAAAAGGAAGTCGTGGCCGAGAATTAGGTCTTGCGGACAGTGTTCAAGGACGATAAACTGAACAACGGTATAATGGCCTCCAATGATCACACGTGCTGTGCACATTCCAAGGACAGGTGAAGTACTCCCATCGGCGACTCGCACAGTGCCCGGTATGGCGGGTGTCAGAACCTTCTTGAGCCTTCGGCGGAAAGCAGCGCTCATAACTGAAAGCTGTGCTCCGGTATCGACGAGAGATCTAACAGGAACGCCATCAACTTCAATGTCCAGTAGGTTTCCACATATAGGCAGGGTCAACAGAGGATTTGTGGGCCGGGTCGGAGTTGCAGCTTCACCTCCGGGAGCTGCACCGTCTAGTTTCCCGAAGCGAAGCGACCGGTTGCAGAAGGGGACGAAGAGCGGTGAACGAGACGCGAACGGGACCTACGACCTTGCGGAGACGGGGAGCGGCTTGATCTTGGTGGAGCACTGTCGGCGTTGATGTTCCTAGTCGGCGTATAGGGCGAGAAAGTACGATTGTCTGCTACTTGGCGGTAGTGACTCGGAGACGACCACCGAGGAGGCGACGACCAGTGGTTGCGGCAATGACGGGCGATGTGTCCAATACCGGAACAATTAAAGCAGATGGGTTTATCATCCGCTGTGCGCCAGCCAGCTGGGTTGCGACGGGGTGGCGGAAAGCTTTGCGTCTGGGAGCGAGCGGCCGGAGAAATCAGGTAGGTGTTTGTATGGCGGACCAAGCAGAGAGATGGAATGCCCAAACTTGCTATTTCCTCCCGAATGACCGCTTGTATAAGGGAGATAGCCGGCACGCTTTCCCAACAGTCTGGACGAACTGGAGCCGGAGCCATGGCCTCAAGCTCACGGCGAACGATGCGCGTGATATCTTCCGGTCCTGCGGACTTAACGAACCGCGGCGGGTCTTCGCAAGAAGATGTCGCGGCGGTATTGGGCAATCGGTCGAAAGTTTGAGCGACACGGCGGCCCTTCGCTTGTTCGAAGCGCCGGCACTCCTTTACAATTGCATCCACTGTGGTACAATCCTTACACATCAGGAGATTGAAGGCATCGTCTGCTATACCTTTCAGTATGTGACCAATGTTGTCTGCCTCGGTCATGTTGTCATCAGCCTGGCGACAGAGGGCCAGCACATCCTGTATGTACATGACATAGGATTCTGTGGACGTCTGAGCGCGGCACGCAAGTTCTTTTTTTGCTGCCAGCTGACGACCGACAGGTCTGCCAAACAGGTCTCGCATTTCTTCTTTGCAGACATCCCAGCTCGTTAGGTCAGCTTCGTGTGTGTCGTACCATTGCTTCGCAGTTCCTCTTAGATAAAATATCACGTTTGCTAGCATCATTGTTGGATCCCACCTGTTGTTGCCGCACACTTGCTCGTAAATCGTAAGCCAGTACTCGACGTCGGCGTTGTCCATGCCACAAAATGTCCCTGGGTCCCGTGGATGAGTGAGGATGACCGTTGGCACGGGCTACTGAGGCGTTGTCGCTTGCGTCGGTTGATTCGCCATTGTGGCGGCAGGTAGATGACGTCCGCTGCGAAGTTCCATGATTGTACCCCCCACCTTCCACCAAAATGTTGCAGGAAGAAAGCAGGCCCACGAGTGTAAAATAATGTATATTTACAACTGAAGTTAATGGCGTTCAGGCAACCGCCAGACTTCGTCTTCCTCTAGTCCAATCCAACTTCCTTTTCCCTTCACCGTAACAATATGTTACTCAGTTATATCGATCAGTCAACAATGAACTGACAGTAAGGATAACTGCACGCTTCTCACACCTTGGTTAGCAGTGGATTAGCTCATCTTAGGGCAATCTTATGAGTGCCTCTGGAAATGGTGCGACATTAGTTTACTTAGGTAGCCATGACAGCTACAATAACTTTACAGTTCCTGTTCAGTGCAAGCATGGAATCTCCTGCATGCGTTACCCACCCGCTGAGAAGCAGCGAGACGGCGCAGCGAAAAACATAATTCTTCAGTAAGACTTCGTCCCCCGTTCAACTAACTCGGCGGTAAACAGGCATGGAAACCTTGTGGGGCATCAATAGTGTAGTGCGACAGCTTTTGAGGAGCACGAAACGCTCAGCATCAGGAGCACGGCTTGTAAACCATTCACTTTGATACATCTTCGTGGCGCTTAGCATTCATGCAAAAACAGCGCCGCCATATATACTGACTCCAGTGGCACGCCGATGCGATATAAAAGCTCTGCTCACGTCTATTCCACTCACATAGGTTACTATTAACACACACACACACACACACACACACACACACACACACACACACACACACACACACACACACACACACACACATATATATATATGATATATATATATATATATATATTGCACATTTCCGCATATTGCACAGTTTGTAAAGTTTGGCTAAAGTTACTTGGGACACCCTCTATATGCCAGCGCCGATCTTGCGCGAATGCTATAAGCTCCCGAAGTAGCAAGGTGTCTGCTTTACAAGCTGCGCTCCTGATGCTGAACGTTTCAAATTTCTCAAAGTCCGTCACACTGCCCCACTGATGCCCTTGAAGGTCTCTATGCCTGTTTACCGACGAGTTCGCTGAACGCGCGGTGCAATCTTGCCGACGAATCTACGTGTTTCGTTGCACCGTCTCGCTGCTTCTCAGCGGGTGGGAAACACAGTACACGTCGCGTTAACGTTCCAAATGTCCGTGCTTTGCAGGCGATCGACGCTAGCACTGGACTCCGATCATAATTGGTTGTTTTTCTGCGTTAGACCTCGCACCAGAAATAGAAAAGGTGACGCGCCGAACTAGCCACAATCGGGGAGTCCCACAAGTAGATAAATTTTTTTATCAAATACAAGCTTTTTTATCATTCGTTTCTTTGGCAAATTTTCAAACTGAACATCCCGCTTCTCAATCCAACCTCACAGCACGTGGGGCGCCAGGCAAGTTGGTTAGCACAGGTTAAGAGATCCGGGTTTCCCTTTCATATATATATATATATATATATATATATATATATATATATATATATATATAATATATATATATATTACAACCATGGAATCTCCTGCGACGGCGAAATCCCACGCTGTCACTATTATGAGATTAAACATGAAAGACTATAATCTAAAGCAATCAGCATATGTGACGTAGCATCATTTTTCGGGAATATGGCCACTCCCCCAAGCATATAGGTAGTCCCAAAGCCAGAAAACTCTTTTGCAGCCACGCAGCTGCAAGCGCCAGCGGAAAAAGAAATCACTTTTTGAACAAGCATTGTAAAATACATATATTCTCGGAGGGGAAACAAGAAACACGAAAGGTAGGTTTTTTTTTTTTTTCCTAAGAGTGAAATCACTGAACCTTGGTCTTCGAGGCGTTATGTGACGTTGCCATTTTTTTCCTGTCGTTGTAGTTCCTCAAGTAAAAGTTGAGAAACATGACGAGAAAGAAGAGTCCCTGGGGCAGGCCGATGTACACGTGCGCCAGTGGGTATCCGCACTCAAGGAACAGCGGCACCAACCCGTGCGCGATCAGCACAACGAACTGGAACATCTGCAGCTGAGTGAGGTACCTCTTCCACCAGAGGTGCTTGCGGACAGCGGGACCCAGCAAGGAGAGGAAGTAGTACGAGTACATCACCACGTGCACGAAGCTGTTGAAGATCAGGGTCAAGGCGATGTGCCCGTCGGCTCCGTACGCGAGCCCGTACCAGCCGTTGAAGACCACCAAGACGTGGTGGACTACGTGCAGCACGGTAATGTTGGACTCCTTCTTGCGCAGCACGAAGAACGCAGTGTCCAGAAAGTCCGCGACCCTCACCCACTCGTACCACCAGCAGTGCGCGAGGAAGCTCATGGTCATTTCGTCGCGCGCGTCGTAGTCGATGCCCTGGCACACGAAGCTGTAGCCGCCGCCCAAGTAGCTCCTCGTCAGGTAGGCCACCATGAAGTACCAGTTGAGCACCACCATGGCGGCGTTGTAGATCACAATCGCCGGCTTGAGGTTCTCGTACGGCTTGCGGCCCTGCATGAAGCGGGGCCCGGCCACCTTGACGACGTAGACGTAGGCGCAGAGCAGGCCCACGATGAATTGCTTGTTGCCCACCAGGGCCCAGCCCTCCGTGCGGGGGTCCCGCCGCAGGAACACTGTCGCCGCCGTCGAATCCAAGGCGACGGCCGCCGTGCCCGAGTTCTCCATCGCGTCTTCAGCTTTCGTGAGCCCGTTCTGCAACCGAACTGGACCCTCCGCTGCCCAGGAACACTGTGACCTTGATTCGCAAGGGAGCCCCAGTGCCCTTCCTCTGTCTGTCTGTCTTACCCTCACTCCCCTACCTGTTTTCTTTTCGGCCGGGCTAAGGCGAGGCGCCCGTGGAGGTGACGGGTGAGGGCCAGCTTGGCGGGAAAGGGTCCGAACGGGGTATTATCTCCCACCACGCGTGCCTTGGGAGCCCTCGTTCGTCCGGACAGCTCTGACCACGCTTTCTTAAATTTTACGTGGGAGCTTCCTCCTAACGCGCATCGATACTATCCAAACACGGCATGCGATATTGGCGGAGAAATACGAGAAATGCGCACTGTCTTTCTCATCCCCTCCCCCCCTAGCCTTCTCTCTTTTCTCCCTTTGTGTTCGGCGCGGTCGCGTACGGACCGAGATGCGCCGAACACGCTTGTCCTCCTCGCGCTGTTTCTTAATGTCGCCACGGGAGAGGGAAGCGGACACTCAAACAGGTACGCGGAAAAGAAAAGACTCAATCCGCCGGCGCGGTAACGACCGCTAGCGGTGCTCCCCAGTGACGCAATGGCCGGAGGTTGTTGCCCGGAGCCACCGTTGACCGAGCGGGCTGGCGGCGCGTGAGACAGAACGGCACTGCGCACCCGTTAATCGTGCTGCGGACTCCATGCGCACCGGTGCCTTCTTTCCCTTTAGAGCGCTTTGCTGCAACGTAAAGGACCGCCCCCTAGTAATTTTCATTTTCTTTTTCCGGAAAGACTTGGAGATAGGCCAAAGTCAATAGACGTTCAGAACGTTTATCACTGTACTGATGATGGATAAGCAAAAATTTAAGACTGCAGATTGGAGTAGTTAGATTGGAGAGAGAAAGAGACAATAAAAAATTTTATTGAGTGAATGGAGCTTTGGAAAGGCGTCCTCATTCCAGAATGCCTTGAGCGCGGGCCGCGTCCTGGGCCCTCGCAATCAGCCGTTGCTGATCCTCGAGGTCGGAGCTGGCCAAGGCTCTCTCCTAAATCTCGTTGGTTGGGTAAGGGTTCGGAGGATTTATGGTGCCGCTCTGCCACCCCCTACTATGTGCCTTAGGCATCCGGGCTCTGCGCAGAAGCGGCATTGCGGAGAGAATTGTGTAGGGACTAGGAGGTGATTTCTGGTTAGGTGGGGAAATGTATTAACCTGTAGAGCTCGGAGGAATCGCTCCTGCTCTCTAGGTGACTTGTGTGGGGGTGCATATGTTCTGCGGGTTAGCTTGTAGTGTTGTGTGATGTCTTGGTACGAGACTAGTGGGTGCATGCGCTCGGGTTCAGATTCCTCGGCGTCAGCTCAGTGGGTCAAATCTCGAGCCACGTGGTTGGCGACCTCGTTGCCAGGAATGCCGTGATGAGCTGGCGCCCAGATGATCATGACTGATCTTGTTGGCAGCTTTTGATTGATGATCTCGAGCGTAGTGGTATAAATTCTGCCGCTAGCAAAGTTGCGGCACGCCTGTTGGGAGTCGGTCACCATGACTTCAACCTCTGTTTGGGAGAACGCGAGGGCTATGGCCGCTTCCTCGGCTTGGAGGGGATTGTTTCGGGTGATCGAAATGCTGCTCCGATGTTCTTTGTTGACGACTACGGTGGCTGTTGTGGCTGTACGTCTGGGGTAAGAACCCGCGTCCGTGTAGGCTATAGAGGGTAAAGTCCCGTGTCCCTTGTGTGTGGCCAAGGCGCGGGCCTCCCTTCGCTCTGCGTGGTGCACTGGGTGCATGTTGCGAGGTAGAGAACGTACGGTGTTGTTGCTCCGGATGGCAAGGGGTAAACTCACGGTCTGAGGCGGTGGATGGCTCAGAGGTGCAGAGAGCCCCAAACGTAAGAGAATGGACCTCCCCGCTTCGGTAACCGCCAGCCTAGCTCGTTGACTGGATAAGTGTGCCTCGGTCAGCTCCTCGGCCGTGTTGTGCGCACCTAATCGTAGTAGGCGTTCTGTGGACGTGCTGATCGGCAGGCCCATCGCCTGATTATATGCCGTTCTGATCATTGTGTTGATTTTCTTTAGTTCCGTCGCGTTGAATGCGCGTATGGAATAGCGTAAGTTATTCGAGACAAGACGAAGGCTTGGACAAGCCGAAGCGTGTCCGCCTCCCCCATGCCTCTTGTCTTGGTTGTTATTCGCCGGATCATGTGGGTAACTTGGGCTGTTGTATTCTTAAGCTTGTGAATTAATGTTGTATTGGTGCGATCGGACTGGAAAACCATTCCCAATATATTTACGCTCTGAGAGGGAACGACGGTGTGTCCCTCCAGTTGTATGTTGATAGTGGGCGAGTCGGATGCGTGCTTCTTTCGCGGTGAGACCAGGAGCAGCTCCGACTTTTGGGGAGTGCAGCTGAGGCCGCACAACCAAGCATATATATGTATATATATATATATATATATATATGTGTGTGTGTGTGTGTGTGTGTGTGTGTGTGTGTGTGTGTGTGTGTGTGTGTGTGTGTGTGTGTGTGTGTGTGTGTGTGTGTGTGTGTGTGTGTGTGTGTGTCCTCCCTCCCAGCCGGCGAGCAGCGCAGCTGGGAGGGAGGTTAGGTCGATGCCTCTTTAGTGGCTACAGACCAATAAACAATGACACGTTATTTTATTTAACGTGCTAATGACATATTGATTTATTGCGAAATATTCATTGGAGGTTGTGCGGAAGTTCATGTTCACGAGCGGGCGGAGCATGCATGCTCAGAGCGGGCACCCTGGTGGCACGTACCATAAAGATCGCCTCCCTTGCAGATTACCCGATTACGATTGCGCTAAAAAAAAAAGGCTGAAAATGCGTCACTGAAAGTTATCCGTGTCATCGACAGGACCGGTTTTCAATCGCACATAGTGAACCGTTACAGTGAAGTGTTGCCGACATTTTGTGCAACACTCCTTGGGCTACATTTTCCGAAGTGTGTCGCTGAAGTGAGCCAAAAACGTCACTACAATTCTCGCTGGAACTCTCAAGTGGACTTTTAAGAAGATAGGTGTTTTGAAACACTCTAAATATAATCTAACGTGAAGTAAACAATTTACCTAGACGTTTCATGTTGGCCTAATGTCCGCGCATCTGAAGGAAAACAGTGAATTTACCAGCAGGATGTAGAGGGCTTTAGCTTCAATGATGTATTTACTATAGGATAGGCGAATATTCGAAGTTCAGAATATGAATAGCCGTTGTGTAATATTTTATTCGATTTCGAAAATGAACCATTCGGTATTTTCGAATATCAAAACTAATCAAATATTTCGCAGCAACCGACTGTTCAAATCGGGTTACTGTTCTCCACCTGCTGAACAAATTATCGCAAATTATAATTATCGGATGTAGAACACCGGCAAAGTTTTCGAAGCAATGCAGAAACAAAATCGGTAATGCAGGCTTTGTTTTCAGTCCTGCGGTGGATGCGTGGCACTGGTTAACACTGCTTCGGTTACATCTTGCACAAATTCATAAATACCCAAGAATGCATGGACGTGGGAACCCCCGTCGCCGTAGCACACTTTGTAGTACAATGCGCGGGCAATGCAGAGGTTGTGAATCACCGTCAGCCTCCAAGTTGAGTTTTCCTCCATTTCCCATTAGCTTCTTGTTCTTGCACTTCAATTAAAATTACAAATAATTCATCCAATGCTTTTCTTCTTTATCTGTTGGTTTCATATGGTTCTGAATAACAAAGGCGTGCGAACGTTCATACAAAAGTGGTGCCCTTAAAAAAAACCGGACCCCTCGGTTCCCCTGTGTTTCGTCCAATACATGACGACCGGTTATTTTGTGCATCTGACCTGCCAATTAGTCTTTCTTGCAGCCTAGTCATGTAGCTGTTTTATCTTTTACGTTACAACCATTGATGCTTTTTCTTGTAACAGGCCCTTTATTCTGTGTAGGGTACACAAATACCTCGTTAGCGTTTTCTTTTACACTTCCATAACTTCTGATATTTTTTCAACAACTATTCATTCTGCGTTTTTGAAAAGTTGTTCACTTTCAAATGCCTTTCATTCTTGGAAAGCTTGTTTGCCACCAGGCTTAAAGGTGTCAAGCGGCTATTCGTGGAGTTTTTTCATGCCTGTTGTGATCTTGCATTTAAAACGATCTCAATTGTGCATGATAGTTGACTGTCTATTCAGTACAAGCGTGTCCCTCATTATACTGAAACAAATATTCCTGCTGTAAATATGTGCGTCTGGGTTGGCTATTTGATATTCGATATTCGATATTTGCTATTCGTACTCGATTCGTATTCGAAAAAGATGATATTCGATCACCTACCTCCGATAATTACATAATACATTATGACAGCTTCAATTTTTCATTACCTTCAGATTGGAAAGTTACAAATACAGCACTTCAAAAGAACGCAAGTAACGTAGTTTTCCTAACATGAAAATGCATTTAGTCTGCATATTATTCCTACTTTTTTCTGCTTCTCGATGTTAGTATACGTAGCAGAACTAGATTCCGTGGAACGCGCTTGGCCGCTGTTTTTAACGTGGTGATGACAATTACCCGAGCTTTGTTCAAGTAAAATACCACATTTTCGCCCTTGATCTACCTGAAAGCCGCCGTGAAGTACTGATTGGTCCGAAAGCCGTGAGAAACGGAAGTGATATTCGTTCAGTCGCGCGTCAACGAGCGAAGCCGTTCCGGTATTGACGCCTTTGTTTTATGCGGTCGATATGTCATGTTCGTCTGGTGTATTCTAAATCTGAACACAATATTTATTCCATTTGATTTTGGTAAATTGGTTCTCTGACACGCTTGCCAGGCGTCTACCAAACGAATGGATTTAGTGACACCGCTGAACCCACAGCGTTTAAACGCATTCCAGTAGGCTTTGTAAATAATAAAGAAACTTCAATTTCTTGAGCACAATGTGAAGGATATGATGACCACTGTGCTCGGCAGCATAATCACAATGTGAAGGCTGCTAATGTAAAGGCAACCATTGGTTCATCATGGTCACGAAGCCAATGCCTCGTGCAGCGAGTTTTTGTGACTTGCATGTAGCTTTTGAATATTAAACTGTGTTGTAGAAGGCCATTTTTCAAGCGACGTTTCTAACTTATAAGTCGTTAAAATATCGCCAACTGTTCATTCAAGCCACTAAAAAAGTCGATGTTTTCTAAATAGCAAACTTTGCCGTAAACAGGCAAAAAGTCACTAAATCTAGCGTCAAAATCGCTAAAATGGCAACACTGATTAAGTACCGATAAATCATATAGAAGCAAATTTTATTTTGCGCTTTCAAAGATGGTCAGGTTAGACGGCCTCGACAAGGAGGAGACGATGCAAGTGATGGTAGATTAAACTTGTTTTGGACAGCCTAGCGACAGATTTCTCAGCAATGCAGGCTTGCAAGGCACGTCTTGAAGGCGTCTCGCACCGCAAAGTACGGCGTAGCCCTTAGCTGCTTAGTGGGGCCGGCCGCGCGCCATCTTTTCGAGACCCGAAAAACAATTCCATCTGCACAAGAAGGGGATACGTAATAAACAGATCGTACCTATGTGGGTGCAATTCTGAGGGGAAAAAAAAGGTTGGTCTCAGCTTCGTTTTGTTGTATTTGTGCAGTGTGCCGGGCAACCAAGTGTGTGTGCGTAGGGGTGGGGGGCAAATGGCCTACTTCTCTATTTAACTTCTGACTTGGGGGCGGGGGGAGGCATGCCTCCCCCCCACACTGGTAGATATGCCTGTGACAAGCATGGTCTCACGTACGCACAGGCAAATATAAGCAAATCTTACTCGGTGACCATGAGCGCTCGCTGTCGCAAGGCTGGCGTGATGAAGAGCGCTGGCAGCGAGGAGCGAACGCTTCATGCTGCCTCTAGTTTTACCGCGAGAACACCTTTCACGGCCAAATAAATGAAAGCAGTCATGAAAGTACTGGGAACTTCAGTCGCAATATTGAGGTTCCTAGTATGATGGACCAAGTAGCCCGAATCAATGCCTAGATCAAGTCTTGAAAGACAACTGCAGACTTGTGGAGGTGGGGAAATTTACAAGCTGGAACCTAGTAGACCCTGTGTGCTATATACACACCGGTGATGAGTTCCCTGCATACCCAATGTGGCCGAGACTCCGTGTGCAGCTGGTGGAGAGGCCAGTCCCCATTATCAGGGCTTCAAGCGACTTTCTGCAGACTCCAGTGATCTTGGTCGGGACTCCAGGCGTCGTATTCCCAGTTTTCAAAAGTGGGGGAGGGGAGTGCAAATGGCCCACTCTGCCCACCCCCCATTCTGAAGGGAGGGGACCGACCCCCAGTAGATCAGCCCATGAGATCTTCGATGGCCGCGCGACACTTAATGTGCTACATATACACTGAAAAGTGAGACAGTTACGATGCCCGCTGCTTCTTCGTTTCCTTCTTTTTTTTTCACTTCGCGCTAGCTATATATTCTGGGGCACTAGGGGACTGCGAATGCTGGCCGCATTTCTCAGGTGACGCGCTGAAAGCCGGTCTCCGCCGGTCAAGGTCCCTGTATAGATATAAATTACCTATGGGCTTTCGTCGCGGTAACCTTTGAGCCATATCTCCCCCCTACCTTCATTCTTTGTTTATTTTGTTTTCGTCAAAGAAGAACTTTACAGCAGTTTTGTTCTACCAGCCCACTCGTCGTCTGGGCATCGACATACATTTTTTAGGTCACTTTTCAAACCGAAATATTTCGCCCATAGTCCATGACTCTGAACGGCAGAGGGACGAGGACTCGCAGCATTTTCATTCATCCTCATCCACATGTATCGCTCTAAGTGAAACACGCAAAATTACTAGTTTCTGTTTACTTAAATTTCAATGTTTTCGTTGCCCCGTAGTGTTTGAAGTTCAATTTATTGTGGCTCATCCTATACGGTTTTCCTTATAGTTCGCTCTAGTTCTCGGGTGAGAGTTGTACTATAAGACTTTGGTAGTAGCTAGTGAAATTATAGAAGTATGCCGGCGAGCAAGCAATACACGAGTCGCGTTTTATGGTCCGATAATGATACTGTTTGAAGTAAAGCTGTACAAGCAGTTTGACAAAACTCATTGAAACGGTAGCACGGTTAGTGATGTTAACTGGGACAAACCATTTTCATATCTCTGCAAACATTTCAGTCGTAGTCCCCAGGTCATCAAACACTATCAGAATTTCCCGTTTATTTTTGTTTCAGCTATACAGGTTCTGGGGAAAAGAAAAATAACCAACGCTATTCTTTAAGCAAAGTTACAACAATGACTCGTGCGAGATCGAGCAGAGAAGGAAAAATATTTATTGAGTCACGTGGTTTCACCTTCCAAAGAAACACTGTGATTATTGGAGATACTGTAGTGGAATGTTTCCGGGTTAATGTTGACCGCCTGGAACTACTTAAGAGGAAGCTTTAGCTCGCGAGGGCTCCTATTGAAATACGTGGAAGTGCAGAATGCGCTTCTTGCGACAGCCATTGCACCCCTGATTTCATAAGGTTTGTCATTTAAAAGAAAGAGTCAAATTCTGGTGGCTATAGGTAGCAGATGCCTGACTTAAGCAGTCAATTTCTTTTGCAAAAATTGTTGAAAGTTTCAAATTTCAAAGAAAGTAAAAGGAACTTAGATATGAGGTTTACGACTAATGAAATGAAAAACGATATCACACTTCTGTAAGTTGTACCTGAGAGCGCATCTAAATCGGAAAGAGCTGATGTAATATACACATATATAGCATTAATTTGTCAATAGCGCATTTGCGAAACCCGCGTAAACTTTGTAACAGTTTCACGTAAGCTTTAAATTTGTATGTCAAATTTGTCCGATTTAAATGCTCTAACATATGAAGTTTACAGATCTGCGATATCTATTTTTGGAGGTAGAGGAATGTAGGCTTCGTGCTTCAATATTTTTGAAACTTACCAGTTTTCGGGAATCCCTGTAAAACAAGAATTCCAAGTCATAAATAAAAAGAAACATGCGAGACGCCTAAGCTTCGCCTTTAATTTGGAGTAGAACACGATATATCATTCAAAGATCCCTGACTGCTTCTCACGCTTCCCGGCCAACTGCAGATTATGCAACCGTAATCTTTACTGGGAAACGCTTGCGGCGAACGCTGTGCACGAAGGCGAGCTTTCTGATTCTTTTTTCATCCCCCCCCCGGCGCCGCCACTGCCGCGGATGGTAGGAACGCGCAGCGCCGCGCTGTGATTGGTAGACACGTTTCGCTCACGGTCAACTGCTGTCAACTCCCGCTCCACGTCGCGGACGGCGTGCTCATTGCGCAACGGAGCGATTAAAGCTATTGCTTTCAAAATTGCTTACTGCCGCCACTATAGTTTAACTTTCGCTTTCAAACGCAACAAATATAATTCACATCGGTCCAGCGGTTGTCTCGTAATATCATTTCTGCGTTTCAGGTATATCGAAGCTCTACATATGGCCTTCATAGATTACGAAAAGCCGCTCGATTCAGCATTGAGATATGAGGCCTGATGGAAGCATTGTGTGGTAGGAAGAATAATGGAAAGTGGTACAGGGTAGCTTATGCAATGCGCTGAGAGTTTAACTGGTCGTCTGTAACGTCGACATAAATGGTGAGCTCTAAGAGCAGGGAAACGCAGTAGAAAACCGCATAAAATTGGGGAGTGCGATGACACTTATGAAATTTGCAGGCTCAGGATGAAGCAAGACAGGCGTAACTAGAAATCACTGGGACAGACAGACAGACAGACAGACAGACAGACAGACAGACAGACAGACAGACAGACAGACAGACAGACAGACAGACAGACAGACAGACAGACAGACAGACAGACAGACTGACGGACTGACGGACAGACAGAGAGACAGACAGACAGACAGACAGACAGGCAGACAGACAGACAGACAGACAGACAGACAGACAGACGGACTGACGGACAGACAGACACGGACGGACGGACGGACGGACGGACGGACGGGCGGTTTATCGTCTGGTCAGTCACCTGGAGCTTTAGATGAGAAGGCTATAGGCAAGGCCTTCCATAACGTTGCACACCAAGTCAAGAAATAGGGCAGTTCAAGAAGTCTGAAAAGCTATGAAGAGGCACAGCTATATTTACTACAAGTCCACTGTTCAGGGTTCACGTGTGTGCAACGTGCCTGCAGAGTACACCTGCTTCTGAGTGTCACCTTACTTCATAGAAAAACAAAATGTTATCCCGAACAGTTCGAGTCTCGACTTGCGACACTGTCACAATCGAAATCGAAAACATATAATTTGACATGGTGGGCAAAGCACAACAGGTTTATAGTATAGTCCGCAGTCGCACTAGCTGAGAGCGCGCGAACGTTGCTCTTGATCGCGTGGACAACGAAAACGTTTAGGTACAGTGGAAGGCGGGGCGAGGACGTAGCCGCCGTAGCCATGGTTTATTTACACCGGCCAACCACGGTGTCGCGGGATCTCTGGAGCGGCCGATACCGCGGCCGCTCAGGTAGAGCGCGCCTGCGTGTTCTATTCTCTCGCTACCTGCACGTGAGCCGTCTTCCTCTTCACCGGCTCCGGGAGCGATAGTCGCGCTGCTGACGTATACATTTGAGTTTGTCTCGACCGACCGCCGGGCATAATAGCAGTGCCTCGCTCTTTTCGCAGCAGAGATGTGAAATCTTCAGCCTTGTTTACACATTAGTAGCAGCATCACAAAACCACATTGCAACTACAAATGCGATTCTGGCTGCACGTTTTATAGCGCCGAGAGGCAAGTGATGCGCACAGAGTTCAATAAATTCGACAATCGTCCAGTATCAGACCAAGGTGCTCCCAAAAGGACTCCATGCAGAAGGGTATATCTGCGCCGCTGATGTTCCCTGATGTTTAGGGCCATACGTAACAAACTTCGGGAACGCTACCTGCTGCCGCTGTGTAGTGTACGAGATTTAATTGCCTGTGCTCCTATTTCTTTCTCATTAAGCTACCTTTCTTTTTTATATCCTCCACCTCCACTCCTTTGCGTAGAGTAGCCAACCGGAACTACCTCTAGCCATTTATTCATCCGTTCTCTATCTCTCTCTCTCTCTCTCTGGCCGCACATTTCATATTTTTTTTTAATTGAGCGCCTCCTTTGCTTCTGCCCCACTTACTCCAAAGAGATGGCGTCTCTCCCCACATCGTTTCGACGCCTGGGCCTTCCTGCCGTCTCGGCGCCGCAACTGCTGATCCCCGGCCGGCACCATGCACAGCCCCACCGCCTGGCACCTCCTTATTTTCCTGAATGGCACGGGCCTGTTGTTTTTCGAAATGCACCGCCAGCCTGCCACTGACAGCCATGAGCTCGGTGACTTCACGCCCTTCTATTTTTTTTATATTCTTCTAGACCTCAGGGAGGCCAGGCGCACGCAGAATACGTCGTCGCCTGGACAAATTAGACAACGAACGATGACATCATTTTGTAACTAGTTGGTAACAAGCTCTCTCTCGCGTATGGCGAACTCTCCAAGGCCTTCGCCCTTCTCCTCATCAACGCCCCCCTTTAAGGCACTGGCTCTTCACCAAGGCTGTCAGAAGTGAATGTTCGAGAATACTTTCGTGAGGCAATTTCAGGTGACAGAAAGCTACTAAAGGATCTTGAACTGTACGAAGTTCCCTTCATGCAAGTTTCGGCAATGGACGAATCTTTCTCCATGGAAGAACTGGAGTCAACTCTGGCCACTTGCAGGCATTCGTCTTCGCCCGGACCCGACAACATCACGCACGCTGCTATCCTCTACCTTGACCATGAAGCACGTACGAGAGATCCTGCTGCTTCATCTCAACGTCTCATAGAGTGACGAAGTTGTTCCTTCTGAGTGGAAGCGTAGCCGTCTTGTCCCAATCTTAAAGAATGGAAAGTCTCCCCTTGAACTAACATCATATCGATCTATTACTCTCGTCAGCTGTGTTGGCAAGTTGATGGGAAGGAGGATTCTCACGCGCCTCCAATGGTTTCTTGAAAATTATAACGTTTACCCAGACGCGATCACAGGTTTTCGACGTGGCCGTTCGTATGTCGACAACGCCATTGCTCTTGTGTCTTCGATTCAACAACAGAGATCATCCAAACGCCTCTTCATAGCGCTCGTGGCTGCTGCTCTCAGAGGCCACGCTTTTCAGTGGATTTGGAGCTACCTGACTCAAAGAAGCTTGTTTGCAGTCACCGAGGATGGTCAAACTTCTGACCACTACACCAGCCGTGGAGTTCCACAAGGTGGCGGTTTGAGCCCGGTTTCGTTCAACCTGGCTTTGACTGGGCTGGCAGAATTTCTGTCACAATAGGTCAGCCTGTCAATTTACGCAGATGAGATCTGCATCTGGGCGTCAGGAGTAACTCGGCCGCAGGTTCGCGCAAGGTTACAAAAGGCTGCAACGATGACGTCTACTTATCTTCAGGGACAAGGCCTCGGAATTTCAACAAAAAAGTGCGCATTAGTCGCCTTCACGCAAATACCGATGACTAAATGCCCGGTGTCTATTAATAGCCAGTCTATCTTGTACAAGAGAGCCCATCGATTTTCAGGGATGATCGTCGACCGCGACCTCTCCTGGAGCCCTCATGTATCCTACCTAAGGAAGAGACTCCTCTCAATTAGTCACCTTTTCAACGCCATTGCTGGAAAAGCGTGGGGATCGTCCGTGTGTTCTATGCTTCAACTCTACAAAGCGCTCTTCATGGGTTTCTTGCTTTACAGCACTCCGGTGTTGTCAAGCATGAAGAAGACAAATCTCAGAGTGCTTGAGAGCATGCAAGCTCAAGCGCTTAGCTGGCGGGTATTACGACCCCTTCTGTACTAAGCGCGACCACAGAGTGTTCGCCACTCGGACACACATTCTCTTGGGATGCGAGGGTAACTCTCCGCCACAATCATTACTGCCAGCTCTCTCCGAGGAGGGTTGGAACAGCTGCTGACAAGAGCAGACAAAAAAACACAACTGGCACTCGTCTCATGGGCCCAAGACGTCGCCCCTACCTGGGATCCACACTAGGCCTACCTGCCCTAACTTCCAACCCTACAGTGGCAAATAAAGTTGTTTCTCTCTCTCTCAAGCGCTTAGAACATGTCTTAGTCTACCGCGATGCGCTTCCACAGCCGCAACAATTGCCATCGCCAGGAAAAATCCCATCAGTACATACATCGTTACAGACACCCTTAGCAATCATATTCGTCCCCTTTCCCGACCGCAGTCTGAATACCTTGGTTCTCTCTCGGAAAGTAGACCAGATTCAACTTTGTCGAGCATGGTAGCCTCGTACCGATCCTCTCTTTCGTCCAATTTCACGCTTGCAGCACGATCACCTTGTCCTTTGTGGTGTCTTCTGCAGCCAAAAGTGCGGCTTTCCATTCTAGGAGTTGGAAAGAAGTCCAACATGGCAACCACTGCCATGAATCAAGCCACTCTGCATCTACTGCATGGTTCAATCTAGTTCATATTTATACAGATGGCTCTTCCACTCTAACCAGCTCTACTGGTGCGGTAGTCATCCCGTCGATGTCAATCTGCATGAAGTTCAAGATCAGCCACAACATCGACAGGGTCCGAACTTTCCGCCCTCCGTAGCGCAGCGCTTTAAGTGCAGCAACAACCACCAAATCACTGGGCTATATTTTGTGATTCAAAGGCAGCCCTGCAATCACTCTTATCAACTCTGCGCCGCAGCCCACATGAACAATTGGTAGCAGAGATACGATTACGCTACCATCAAGCGGTGGACGGAGGCCACGACATTGTATTTCAGTGGATACATGTACAGTGCGACATTACTCGCAATGAAAGTGCTAGCTAAGCTACCCGTGAGGCCCATGGTGAACGTGAAAGCACCTTGATACCATTGTCAAAAACGGATGCAGCGCGACACCTCAGTGGTCTTGACCATACTGTTACTGTAAGAAAATGGAACACGCCGCAGTTCACAAACCGGTGCCTATATGTCATGGACCCGCATATGACATTGCAACTGTTACCTAGTTATAACCGACGGGAAAAAATGTATTGTGTGTCTAAACCTAAACATGGAAGCATATTAAATGAATCTGCATCTTCAACGAGGCGTCGAACGAAGAAGAGCAAATAACAGGCATTTTGGGCGTGATCGCCGGCCAGCGTGCTTTCTGGATACTATCAAATTTCGCCGTATTGTCACAGTCGCCATCGCGTCAGCTCCGATTGGTTTACAAGGCGTCTACGCCGTCTCTGGATGGCTCAATATGCAAACACGCCGCCATTTGACAATGTGGCAATATTTTGACGGTGTCCAGAGTGCGACGATGAAAACACTTATTTAGCACAAACGGGGACGACTTTTCCACCTGGTGGATGCCACGTGAAAAAGAACTAGTATAGCGAACTGGGTGCGTTGGTATTCCTTCACTTTAGGAAAGGCCCGTAGAATATGCCTGTAGAACGCTGTTCGTCTTGTCTCAATTCTTAAACGAAGGAAGGGGAACATCATGAGAGCGAGTTTAAATTAAGAAAACTGACCTGTCTCCTACAGGTGCTCCAGAAGAAAATGAATGTTTTTATGGGCTGTCCGCGTCTGTTGCCGGAAACTTGCAGGGCGTAGGGCTGTGATTATCCTCAGGCATGTCAGGGTGACTCGCAGGAGTCAGTATTGTCGGGCGATCCGAGTACCTCCGAAAATGATCTCCTGAGAATATCGCCCCTTCCTGCTTACTTCTTGTGTTGATAGATTAACCAAGGTATATGTAGGCATGGTAGCGATGCTCCCATAGAAGCTCATACATCCTGCGATGGCGGCTTGTGGATAGAGTTACTGTAAGGGGATGGATGGATGGATGGATGGATGGATGGATGGATGGATGGATGGATGGATGGATGGATGGATGGACGGATGGATGGATGGATGGATGGATGGATGGATGGATGGATGGATGGATGGATGGATGGATGGATGGACGGACGGATGGGTGGGTGGATGGATGGATGGATGGATGGATGGATGGATGGATGGATGGATGGATGGATGTTATGAGTGTCCCCTTTGAAACGGCGCGGTGGGTTGCGCCGACCAAGCTCTTGCAATTATACTGCCTAATGTCCTACCTAGGTCAAAAAAGAAAAAAATGACACAATGAATTCCAATTACCAAATTTTGGCCCCCTATTGTGAACTTTGTTTTTGTACGTCTCCGTTTTTTGTCGTTTCCCTACTTCTTTTCCACCAATCTTCCAATCGCCTCTTGCAAGTCTCTATGCGGACGTGTTTACTTTCCCCCTGCTCTCACTGAACCCAAGAGCTTCAAGGAGGCCAGTGGTGCCAAAATCAACCGCTGGCCAGATATCTTCACATTCTAATAAAACATGCTCCATCATTTCCCTAGCTTTACCGCAGCAAGCCCATGCTTCTTCTTCCTTCTTATATCTCGCTTTATAGGGGCGTGTTTTAAGGCATCCTGATCTCGCTTCGAAAAGTAATGAGCTTCCCTTTCAGTTATCATAAATTGTTTTTTTTATGATTTTGCTTTTTCCTCTTAAGAAGTTACTCATGGCAGGTTTATTTTCCCTTGCCGCCACCCATCAGATTATTTCAACCTCTCTGACTTTCCGTTTGACGTTCTTTGTTGCTATGTTGCTCGCAGTACATGCCGCATACTTGCTGGTAAGCTTCCTAGTTATTTTCCTCCACTGTGAATCAATGTTCTTCCTGTACAAATACATCAACACTCTCCCAACCCATTTACTTTCTTCCATATTGCTCAGTCGTTCATCATAATTAATTTTACTGGGAGCTTCCCTCACTTCAAAACTTGTCCAGCCCATATCACGCTGCACAGCTTCATTTGTAGTCTTCCCGTGAGGGCCTAATGCGAATCGGCGGCCTTACCTTTGGTTGCCAGCGAGTCCTGATTGTACCCCTGATTTCAAGCAAACAACCGCATTTCCAAAAGTAAGTCCTGGAACCATTACACCTTTCCACATACCCTGGATCCCCTCGTACCTATTGTATCCCCATGGCGCTCTGTGTTTCATTATGACTGCATTTCTCTTCCCCTTTGCTGTTATTGCTTTTTCCTGTGTTTCCATATATCTATTGCTTTCGTTTATCCGTATACGAAGCTATCTTTATTCTTTTACCCGAGCTATTTCCTGGCCCTGTATTGCCTCTGTCTCTTCACTGTTTTGATTGAATACCAGAACATCGGATTTTCTAACGCTAAATTTCAAACCTAAATTATCGCCTTCCTGTCCACAGATATTAGACAGATGATACAAATCACTTTGCTTGTTACCTAGCAACACAATGTTGCCCCCATAATATAAACCTGGAAGTTGCGGCTCTACTATTGTACCTGCCTGTTTGAGAGATTAAACCCGATATTACTTCCTTCTAGCGCCCTCTTCATCCTAACCATGTACACCATAAACAGCAGTGGGGATGAAGGGCACCCCTGCCTCAGTCCCTTGTTGATATCAACCTTCTCTTCGCTTCTAATCCCTTCCCATTCAACGCAAACTGTATTTTCTAGGTAAATCTCTCTCAAAAGATGTAGACAATCGTCGCCTAAGCCTTCCCCTTTCAGAATATCCCACAACGTGTTGCGGTCTACGTTTTCATACGCTCTTGTAATGCCTAAAAAGGCCACATATAACGGTCTGCTTTCTAGTTTTGCTATTTCAATACACTGAGTAAGAACAAATGAGTTATCATCCAAACGCATACCTATTCTAAAGCCATTCTGAAGTTCTCCCAAAATGACATTTTCTGCCCATGCTTGCAGCTTTAATTTGATTGCCTGCATTGCTAACCTGTATATTACCGATTTAATGGTCAACGGTCTATACGAGTGAATTCTATCTCTCTCCCCCTTACCTTTATAAATTAAATTCATTCTACTTTGTTGCTCTGGTATTCGTCTATCTTTTAAAGTCTTTTCCACTGCTTTCACCAGAGCTCCCTTACTTTTTGGCCCTAGTTTGTTAATCAGCCTAACGGGAACCTCGTCTTGCCCTGTGTCTGTACGCTCAGTAATTTTCTCTTCGGCTTTCTTTCAGTTGAGGTTTGCCACCCCCAGCTCCTTTTCCATCTGGTTCTCTTTCATGCTCTTTTTTTCTTCAGATACAACCGTATCCTTGCCTTGGAAAGATTCGGCTGTTATTTTTCGTGTGTAATTTAATGCTGCTTGTCCTTCCAGTTTGTTTCCATCTTTGTCCAGGGTATCTTGTATTGTTGTTGACTTCCTACCCAATAATTTTATGTGATTACAAAATGTTCTAGGTGCGATCTTCTTTTTCGCACGTATTTCTGACAACCAACGTTCACTTTCACCTTTTATCTCTCCTTGCACCAGTATTTGAATCATAGATATTTTCTCCCTGTATATTTCCCATTTACTGGCTACTTCAGTTTGCGGTAACTGCGCTTTCTCTGCCTGCCTGTGCTCTCGGGATGCTTTCTGTCGTTCGGCGATCGCTTCTCGTATCTCCCTGTTACGCCAGCTTTTC
Source organism: Dermacentor variabilis (assembly GCF_050947875.1). NCBI lineage: Eukaryota > Metazoa > Arthropoda > Arachnida > Ixodida > Ixodidae > Dermacentor > Dermacentor variabilis. Next base: position 62,381,574 of record NC_134571.1, on the reverse strand, counting down.
GGTTTCTTTTTGCCTTTCCAACGAACATATTGTTTCTATTTCCGTATTTCTGTCTTCATTACACTTAAAAGCTCACTATATTCCCACTCTTCACTTGGCCATTTGCCAAGTTCTTCCTCAACTCTTGTGACTATATTTGTTATTTGTTCAGCATTCAAATTTTGACTGGCATTTTGCATTCCTTGCTCTCTTTCCCAACTAGATATCCCATTTTCAAAATGATACGTTTATGGTCACTCCCTATGCTGCTATACCATTCCTCGTCAATGACCATTTCTCTCAACTTGTTATGAATTCATTCTGTCATCGGAAAGAATGACATCGGACGATTGCAGGTTTCCCGCTTCCCACGTGATCTGCCCTTCACACTTAGGCCCTGTATTCATAATGAAGAGGTTATGCTGCTCACAAAGAGCTAGCATTGGTTTCCCGTTGTTGCAAATGGGTCGCAAGCCCCAAGGGTAGCGTAGGCCTGGCGGCCTGGGGCACAGCTGGAAGCATCCGAAGGTCCTGGCAAAGGATGAGTCGACTGCTAACAGGACAACTTGTTTATTCTAGCATCGCAAAAGAGCGGCCGGTCAGGTCGACCGAAGTGGAGAAACGGGAGACCACGTTACTCGACGGAAGAAATCGAAGCCTCTCCCTTGGCGTCCGGGGGCAGCTGCTTTTTATACTTTCGGAGTCGAGGGCAAGGAGGAACGCCTCGATAGAGGCGCACGTGACGGCGGCGCACGGACACGTTGTGACAAGAAGTGACATATCCGCCGGGCCGGCACCGGTCAGACCTCCACGCTTCACAGTGGGGGAGCTCCTCTCCCCGGCTGCCGCGCTTTGACAAGCGTGGGCACCAACATGCACACACACGCACACACACGAACACACGTGGCATTGAAACATGCCTCGACGCGCTTGGTAGGAGGCGTTGGGGCAGCGCTGAACTGGCCAAAATGTCCGCCGCTGTAAACAAAGCCCTGGCGTCCGTTGCATCCGCACCGGCTATACCGCACGTCGGAGGCGAAACGTAACACCGTTGTTGTCGGTATAGCCATCTAGATCCTGTATGTGGACATTCATGTCACCTAATATTATAATTGCGGCATCATTCCCGAAACCCTTCCTATCAGCACTTAAGCATTCCACTAACTCTTGATTCTCTTCTGAGTAATTATTTCCGCTCCACAAATACGTTACGCCCAGCCAAGTTTTCTTTCCTCTCATTGTCCTGATAACCAAAGATGATCTTGACATTTTGAATTTACTCTTTTCCATTTGGCTCCCTGATGGATGAGCATTCCGACTCCCCCTCCCTTTCTTTCCGACTTAGTTCTGTTGCACCCTTCCCAAACATAATTCTCAATCACTAGCGACTCTTCCGGGTCTCTAAGGTGCGTTTCTGTAACTACATACACCCCTATTTGTTCTCTATTTAGTTGCTCCTCAATCTTTGTCCACTCTTCCTTTCTTCTGCCGCCCTGCATGTTTATGTAGCCTATTGCATGGCGAGCTCTTTTTCTTGCTTTCCTCATTTTTCTGTTATCGACGGCGATGCTCTTATGATGTTCCCCTAGGGGACCTTCTTCATTACTATCTACTCTGGCCTCCTGAGCGCCCGTGGGCCCCTTAAAAAGCAAGAGTGCGACCAGCAAGTCGCCAGCCCAGTTCTCGTCCAAGTCTGTAATTGAAGTGGATCCAGTCTCGTTCAAAGATACCACACCTTCTCACTTCCCTGTTTACTTCGACACCCTCGAAACCTTTCTCTCGGCTCATTTTCCATTTCGTCTCATTTGCAGCCACTAAGGCTCTTTGTACGTGACTGTCACGTACAGGCACCTCCAGCACAGTGCACACCACGATCTGCATTTGAGGGGACAGCTCGCGCAAGTCGTCTACCCCCTTCGCCAAGTGGTGGGCTAGTCCTGTCCCTTTCCTGTTTAGGACGTCATTTAGCCCTCCTGCTACCATGACACGGTTGCGCACGTGGGCGTTTTCCGTGAGCTTTGCTTTTGCTCGCTCCGTGACAGAACCCAGTGTCCGTCCTGGAAATGTTCCTGCCGCCACTCTGTTATCGTCTTTCACCCTATCCAGAATTGCTTCTGAGCACCTAGCCAGGTTTGAGTCGACGGCGATAATCATCATTTCGCTCTCTCCTACCTATCCCTATTTCCTTTTGTTTTCTTCCGCGTGATTCGTACTACACAAGGGGCATTGACCCCTGCACTGTGTGTGTGTGTGTGTGTGTGTGTGTGTGTGTGTGTGTGTGTGTGCGCGTGTGTGTGCGTGTGTGTGTGTGTGTGTGTGTGTGTGTGTGTGCGTGTGCGTGTGTGTGTGTGTGTGTGTGTGTGTGTGTGTGTGTGTGTGTGTGTGTGTGTGTGTTTTGCTGACACTCGCTCTCCTGTCACGTCACGCTCTCCTGTCACGTTCCATTGTCACGACCATTCTCGTTCACAATGGCGGCCCTGCTCAGCTTTTCCTCGGCTGCTTGAAGTCTTTCTTCCACTACCTTCCGTGCATCCAACTCAATTTTTAGCTCATTTTTGAGCTCTTCGACCTGGTTGAGAAGCTCATCCTGAAAAGCCGCCATTTTCTACAGCCTAGCACCGACATCACAGTGTCTGCCGATTGACTCGATTTCCTCTCCATTCTCATCCGTCCCCTCGTCTGCCTTGAGGGACCCCCAGCACACTGCACGTCTTCCCGGCTTTCTTGCAATGTGTAGCACGGCTTTTTCAAATGCAAATACCGAAGGTTTCAGAGCGCGTGCCTTCTAGCAAAAACCGATACGCACGTAATTTGAATCCTTAAAATTCCGCAAAGTAATTCTCACCATTGTTTTAAAAGCAATCAATGCCGCACAGACTTAAGGTATGACACGTGTTCGCACGTGTTCAACCACGCGGCCACGCTGTCACTTTTCTACCAAAGCAATATTCCCGATACCAAAGCACACACAGTAAAACCACTAATAGGTATTAGTCTTGCCACTTTCAAGCTACTATTTAAAGGCTATGGCCACCCTGCAATGAAGTTTGCCTGTACCTGTCGCGTCACCTAGTAGCGGCGCTGAGCACCTGGGGGTAGGCCCTCACCGTCATTTCACCATTGCCCGTGGTGCGCTCAGGCCTGACTGAAAGCCTGCATTTCCAATTTGTCAGTGGATTCACCGCGGCCTCTTGGCAGCTCCTTCGTAAGAAGTGTGAACAAAAAGAACAAGCAAGGATTGTCACAACCGCGAAGGGGATGTCGGCATCAAACTGTACCGCGCTTCCCTTCAAAACCGGGGAAGCAACCCGGCGGCTGAAGTGGATCGTCGCAGTTCGTGTCAGTCTTGCGAATTTCTGTTAAACGAACCAAGACGTAAATGCGAAAACAAGAAAAAATAAATTAAAGAGAACCAGCAGCGGCATCCGTAAAAACACCCAATAAAGCGTCAACTGCATAAAAACACGTGAATTGATTCCCGCTGATGTAAATCAGTTTAGATTGTTGTTTACCTCGTCTTGCTTCAAAACAAACGCACAGTGATGGTTGTTAAGTGTCAAATCTAGCTTCGTAAGCGCTCCGTGCTGGAGCTTTATACGCACTGTGCTTCTTTCTGCGCCAAGATCAAGACGCGAATGCTGGAACCGAGCTCATTCGTGCCGATGTTTTCTTGCCCCTAGAACAACAGAACTAAGGTTGGTGTACACTGCAGCACACGACGAGTATTCAAAAATTAGCACTTCTCTCGCGCACGCTAGCGCATATTTGTTTAGTCTTCACGTTGTTTAGTCTCAGTTGATTGCTCTCTATGACGCTTCAGCGGTAATGTCCTCTCACATTCGAGCCCGAACGACAATACCACAATACGCTCGAGGCACTTTGTCAACGGAGAAAAAAGCACTTACCTGCCAATTCACGAAAACCTCTACAATTGTGAGGTGCAAGGCACGCTCCAAGTTATTAAGCACAAATGACAGTTGAAAGACGTCCACGGTCGTATTTACTCACTTACGCGGCATAAAATAATGATTTGTTAACTCCCTTTGAGTTCGACGTCGTAAGCATGCTTGCTTTTTTGTGACAAATACTTCGCGACCTGCGGTGGTTGCTTAGTGGCTATGGTATGTGGCTGCTAAGCACGAGGTCGCGGGTTCAAATCCCGGCCACGGCGGCCGAATTTCGATGGAGCCGAAATACCAAAACACCCATGTGATCAGGTTTAGGTCCACGTTAAAGAACCCTAGGTGGTCCAAATTATTCTCCCCACCACGGCATGCCTTCTAATCAGATAGTGGTTTTGGCACCTAAAACACCATAATTTAATTTAAGCACCTCACTGTTATGTCCGTGCTGTTTACTTCTTTGGCACGATATGCATGGTTGTAGTCGTAAGTTTGAGGTCCTTTCTCAAACATTCGTTATCCAAAATGGGCCTCGATGTTTTCAATTGCCTTAAAACCGCAATTTATAACGTCCGGCAGGTTTAAAACGAGCGCCGCAAAAGCATGCCTCCGTAGCAGTGGCCGCCTCGGTGTTTCGCGCAACTGACACGGTGGCTCTGAGGGCTGAGCCGATCGTTGCGCCGCCTGACCATTGCAGGGAGCCCACAAAGACCCACCCTGTTGCACGTGCTGAAGCACGTGGCGCGAAAGGACGCTCTGACTATCCTGCAAAACCAGATATACACGAAACACACTCACGCACACAAAAAAAGAGAAAAAAAACTACCCAATTATTATTTAAAGGCTAAAAAGAAATCTGCAAATCAATAACATAGGCAAGCTCTAAGCATGCACAAAAAAACTCATGATTTCGTCGCGCCGCCAATGAGCCCTGGAAAAACACGTACATCCTCCACAAACTCTCACGCTACTTGTGGAGGCACGGCAGCGCCATCTACATTTCGCGAGGCCAACTTCTCAATGGAAAAAAAAAATGAACGTTTGCCGTTCGAGGATTGTTGTACCAAGTCGTCTACTGTCGCCAGCTCACACCACACCGCATTTACCAAAGAGTTTCGAATTACTAGAGGGAAACTGTGGCGCTAGTGCAAGCAGAGCAGTTCAGCCAAAGTGGGAATGGTGCAGGTAGTACATGGACATGCCTAAACTTCGTCCTTCCGGTTTTTTATGAGCATATGAGTGATCGCATATAAGAAAGTACTGCGTTGTAAACATATAAATAAACGTGATTAAAATTGTTCGACGGCAGAATTCGAGCTTAGGACTTCTAGTACAGAAGACCGATACCGAAACCATCACGCCACGGACGCACGGACAAGCAGAACCACTGCGTTTACAGCGATTATACGTGCTTGCAGAGTCTCATTACCTTCTGCGTTAAACAAGTATAAATTGCTTTGAAATTTAGTTTAATTTAGGCCCAGATAAGACGTAATAAACGTAGCCACAAAAACGCCTGAAGCCCCAAGCACGAAGATCAGACAAATGCAGGTACTACCCTTCATTCCCATGGTAAAACTGAAGCGTAAGTAAGTGAGAACATTCACCACAACATTGCGTCACAATCCAACATGTCTGCCTCATCTGTATCTATAGCCGTCATCAGGCATTACACTGGTGAGCATTGAGTGGAGTTTTGCATGAGCTCAGAGCAATGGGTTTACCCAGATATTGAACCAAGTACCACATGCATGTGGCCTTAGTACCAACGCACATTTGTTATTTCGTAGTCAAAATAAGTTCAACATTTCATAGAAGAAATTCGCAAAAAAAAAACACTTTCATTTTCACTAACACAGCACAATTTAGCTACGCGTAGGAAAGTTTTGACGCCATTACAGCGTCAAATACGATAATACAATCGCAGCATCTCAGCACACATTGCCAATATGTCGCCGCGAGTAAACTTCAGAAAGCCTCCACAGTTTCGTACTCATAATTATTCGTGCATGGAAGCAAACAACCTGGGATTTTACATTTTCCTATTCTAATGACACTGTCGCTACTTGTATTTTTGAATGTTTCCATTGCTGACGTATTGGATGCATTAATTTTCATGAACTTGTGTTTTGCCTCGCGAGATGCAGTCACGCTTAGACCGCACGGCCATAACTGATGGCGCAGATCATTGATTTAGAACCGCATTTCAGCTTCGGCTTGGCGACCATGTCAGCTTAGTTTGCCTCGAACTTCAAACAGGTTTTTCAAGTTCCGCAAGCTTGCAAGCATGCGCGAAATAGAATTCAGATCTCGCACATAGCAGGCGTTCACAAATGCGAAAATCACGGCCGCTAGCTGTCACGTGCGCGTACTAAACATGGTGCCCGAAGCCCGCGCGTGCATGTAATCGCAGTTTTGAAGATCCTCGTATACAAAATCGATCGGTAAGCAACGAGCGTGAGTCAGCCGCAAGCGCACAAAAGCAAGGTCCCGGACGAGGAAATCCGCGCGAATAGGTGCATAGTATACGCGTGCCAGCCGTCACCTTCGGCGACTCGCCGCGATCGTGTCCCACGTCAGCGGAGCAATAACATGCGCGTCTTGAACGACGCACAACCTTGGCAACTCCAGCAGCACTTCCTCCGAACTGCAGCGGGATTCCCTCCGGCGCAATCGTTGGGATAAACAGCCCGGTCGCACGTGGCTCGTGCGGCGGGATCAGAGGCGTTGCAATATTTTCCTGTTCGAGTTCTGCGCTTCGGGCGATCTCGACACCGTTACACGCGCCCGTCGGCGCGCGACTGTACGGCGGAAGGCGTCGACTTTTCCTATCCTGCAGCGCGTTGTTAATTCTGCGGCCGTTGCGCGGCGGTGTTCGCGGTACGTCATGGCCGTAGCCTGCGATCAGGTACGCGAGGCGACGAGCAACGACACGCAGTATGCGTATAATCGCCTCATGCTTGCGCGTGGGAAACTGAATAAGCTTCCTTTCGCATGCTATGCGCGCTGACCTCGCACGCTGTTTCGATGTGCTGTGCCACCACAGGGAAAACGCGAACTGATTTCCCGTCGCGAGCCTGCCGAGCCCGCCGCAACTCGCTTCGACGTAAAACACCCGTGCATAGTGTCATTTGCAGGAGTTATAGAAACTGGCATAACTGGTTGTTGCAATTAATGGCACTGTTTTGAGAGAGCTCACTTATTCAACTGAAGTAGTCGCGCAGTTACGGTCACAAAGATTTTCGCGTGTTAAAATTACGGCCACTGTAACATAAGGGTTAAGTGGTCCTTGTTCTATCCCTCCTTCTCTCCCTCCCTCTATGTCCCGCAGTCGCTATGCGGTTACAAAGTTTTTCGCGTGTGAAAATGATGCTAACTGTGATATAAATGTTAAATGGTCCTTGTTATCTATCTATCTATCTATCTATCTATCTATCTATCTATCTATCTATCTATCTATCTATCTATCTATCTATCTATCTATCTATCTATCTATCTATCTATCTATCTATCTATCTATCTATCTCTTTGCTATTCCTTTTCGTCAGGTGCGGCTGGCCACTTTAGTGCCTGCTTCAAGAATGCCTCTCCGTCGAAGCGGCGACCGATGTTCAATAGAGTGCGGGAAAGCGAATAAGGCGCGCGTAACAGAGTTTGATTTCATCTTGCTTTTATCATTCGCTATCACTGCCTAGTATAACTTAACCGTAGCATAATGACACACGGGTAGAGGGATGAGATGCACCTTAAACGAGAAGTATCGAGCCTCTCCGAACAAATAACGTTAACGCCATCTTTAGATTACGCTGAAGGAGAACACTAGAGACTACAGACAAAATTTCTATGACGAGGTTTGTACAGCGCTGCTGCGCTTAAGGAAAGTTTGCTGAGGTCGTACAGCGCGAAATTATCTGCTAGTGGCAATTTTAAGTGGCACAAATAGGAGCCCTATGGAGTTAATCAAGGAGAGGGAGGGAAACCTAAAAGAAAAAGCTTACTTCTGAATTGTTAGTCATGCCAGGGAGAAGAGGAAGGATCACCCAGTTGGTATGCGTGCACGCATAACTGATAGGAATTATAACATATATGAAACATTGCCTGCATAAATAATTCTTCTTTTTCCTTAAATATATTAGCGCATACCACATTTCCTATGAACTGTAAAGCCATCACCATTTTTTTTTCTGAGTCTCTTTGGAATATTAGAGTTATTTAGCAGTTGGTAGATCGACACTTGCGCAAGATTAGAACTGCCCTTGCAATCTATCGCCTGATTTTTCACAACGGAAACTCGGTTGGATGCTGCAGTAAACAAATGACGCGATACGAACTTGTATAGTAGGAGTGATTTAATGCTACCGCTAACGCTCACAGAGCACTCGGCACAGTTTAAATTAGGTTGTCCCATCAAGAACGGATAAGTAAAGTGAAGCAATAAATCAATTGCATTAATAAAACACTCACACACCACGCTGCGACTGTGTACAGCATAGAGTCATGAGTAAGTCAGGAGGGTAACAATAATATAAGAAAATATTAAACATATAAGCAACAACAAACTAGCATCAGTCATCATCCTCGTTTTTTATTATTATTATTATTATTATTATTATTATTATTATTATTATTATTATTATTATTATTATTATTATTATTATTATTATTATTATTATTATTATTATTAACGGAAGACAAATACATATTACAAGGCCAGGCTGTAGCAGGAGGCACGGTGGGTTGCATTAAAGGATTGGTGCTCATGCGCACATGGTGACTAGAGCGTATGCCAATCGTGGTATGCTGAAACTCCCGATTATGGAATCATGATCTGCTGTAGTTCTCTAATATGGCCTTTTAACGTAGCGCTCTTTAATATAACGTAGGCGGAAAATATGCTGCAACTCTATAGGACGTTTTTGCACACCGCTGTCAGCCTGCCCTCTATGCACAAGTTGCCGTGAACGCTGCTATAGAAATGCTAAGAGAATTGTGCTGAAACGCTCCGGTTCCGTTCTGCTATAACTTCACAATAACGCTCTTACGGCGGTTCCTTGATCTCTTGCATTCCACAGTACTCAAAGGTTGGCTACCGAGGCTGTTCGCAGCGGACCTCCGTGAATGGTGCACACACACCTTCGTGATATGTACTACGTTTTCTCGCAAGTAGCGGTACACGCAACATGGCCCGGAAGTCTCTCTAGACAAGAAACTGTCCTAGGAACAAAATAAATCAAAGCGCAGATTTTTTTTTAAGTAGATCTGCCCAACGGTACTTAGCTTCTCGCCCACGTTATAATGGAGTCAGCTCAGCACGCACGGGAATTATAGTAATTATATAGTGTCTGAATAAAAACTTCATTCCGTGATTCCTGCATTACCAACATTACCAACTAATCTCAGCTTTGTTCCGTGTAGACTAAATCTTACAGAGCATGTTCAGTCTGCGATATTTGACATCAGTGCAGTCCTCGTCGAGAGCCGCGACGTTAGGTACACGACTTGAGAACATGACATCCGCAAGGTCAAAGCAGACTGCCGGCGTGCTGCTGGAATTCGCCTGCGTTATACGTATAAGTCGAGTGCCTCTACAGCGAACGCTTCCACAACGAAATGACCTGTACAACGAATAGATATTTGTGTCCCGTTTGTATTGTGAGCAGTGCGGTCCTCGACCTTTACAACGAAGTGACGTGCATAACGAATTATTTTCGAGGCCCAAAGCACTTCGGCAAAAATGCATTCGGCAAAGGCGCTACCTCGATTTCCTGGCACCAATGCGGGTATACGGCGCCAATGGCGTGCTTCCAGCGGCGTCAGCTTTCAGGAAGAAACAAAGTGTAATGCTTGAGCTGTTCCGCTGCCTCTATAAACACTCTCGGAAAATGAGATGCGACACGCGATGGGCAGGTTCTCACTCAAGCTGTTTATTTGAGGTTAAAATACATGATACAAGAAAGTGACACGATAAGAATGCTCGCACAAGGTACGGTTTGCGTGGGCAATCATTTACGAAAATAGTTCAACGACATTAACATTCTTTGACTAGGCGCCGCATACTAAAAAAAAAAAGAAATTGGAAGGCTGAGCGCGAGGAGATAGTGAGAAAGAGAGATTAGGAGAAAGTTTCAATATTCGGCAGTATCATCAAACCTAGAACAGTTACCCGAGTACTTACGCTAAAGATAAGTACAATGTAGAACAACTAATGTTGCTAGCATGAAATTGGTTTGCTTCGAGGATGCATGCCTGTGCAAAGAAAAATGACGAAACTATACCTGGAGGTATCTCAATGGTCAAGTACAGGCAAGTTCACGGGCTCGATATACTTACTTGATTGCCTATTTCTGTCTAGCTTCATTAAGGAAGGCCTTTTACAACGTTGCTTTCGAATACTAATTACCACGTCCTTGCTGAGAAGAGCTCGCTAAGCAGAGAGAGAGAGAGAGAGCGCAAGAAGTTAACGCCAGAGCGTGCTTATATAATTTGTGTTTTCATGACATAGGCTTTGCAATCAGAATGCGATCAGAGAGCCAGATTATGCTGTGAGCATTCGTGCGCTGAGACCTCTTTTTCTGCTACGTTTAGTTCGTCACATTCGTACTTAGCTCGCTTAACTATACATTCAAGCTTCATATTTAGCCCATGCGCAGGCCTTTTCTGCACACCTATATGACCGTGGAATGCGTAAATTAAAGGTCAGTTGTGATCCTTCCGACAATAGCAACCTCACCAAATCAATCTTCAGGACGGCGCATGACACGGTTCGGTTTGTCTGTGGGCGATCTCAATACCGTTACACGCACATCGGCTCTATGGGCTTGTCTCTATCAACTTGTCTACAGGGGTGGGAGGACTAGGACAAGATAATGAAATGCAGAGACCGACGCCTAACAGCTGAGTTTCAAGCGCTTTACTCTGTGCGACCGTAATACGTACTAACACATGCAAAATTTCTCATTGCCAGCGCTTAAAAAAAAGGAAAAAGAAAACAGACGAAAAAGAAAACGTCGAAAAGTGGGTGCTTCTTTCTAACAGACTTGGAGCTGACTGAAATTACTGATCTTTGTTCTTGGCCTCCTCGCGAGGCTGAGGCCTCCTTCGATTAGAGTAACTCTTAACGTAGAAGTTCATGAACATTGTGAAGAAGAAGACGCCCTGTGGCAACGTGATGCATATATGCGCGAGAGGGTAACCGCAGTTCACGAATAACGGTACGGTCATGTGGAAGAACATGATTACAAACTGCGCCAGCTGGAACTGGGTGAGGTAGCGCTTCCACCACAGGTACTTCTGAACCGAGGGTCCCAACAGAGACAAGAAATAGTAGGAGTACATGACCACGTGCACGAAGCTGTTGAAGATGGTGCCGAAGGCAGCGTGGCCGTCTGCTCCGTAGGCGAGGCCGAACCATCCGTTGAACACGACCAAGATGTGGTGGACGACGTGCAGGAATGATACGTGCGAGTCCTTTCTGCGCAGGACGAAGAAGACGGTGTCCAGGAAGTCGGCGATCCTCACCATCACGTACCACCACAGGTGAGACAGCATGCTCATCGTCTGCACATCCCGAGCCTGGAAATCGATGCCCTGACAGAAAAGACTGTAGCCGCCGCCCCAATAGCTCTTCGACAAGAAGGCACCGACGAAGTAGCAGTTGAGGAGCACCATGACGGCATTGTAGAGCAGGATCAGGGGCTTGATGTTGTCGTAGGGCTTGCGTTCCTTCATGAACCGAGGTCCGCCGATCTTGACGATGTAGATGTAGGCGGCAATCAGAAAGACGATGAACTGCTTGTTGCCCACCAGGGCCCAGTCGGCGGTGCGCGGGTCGCGCCTGAAGAAATCTGCCGCCGATTCGAGATCTGCGGCTGTGTGGTTCTCCATGGCGCTTCCTGTGGACCTGGGCGGCTGGAATATGGAGAAGTGAACTTCGCGCTACCCGGTGCGTATCTGAGATGCGTGCGTTTAACCCGCGTCCTTTTTCATCTCATTTTCCTTCGGTATTCAAGGGAATACATGGCGACGTGCGGGCCATTTTGTTTTTTTTTCTTTATTTTTCTCGTTTTTTTTTCCTTCGCCTTGCGATCCTTGGCAGCACTGACCCGTGTCAGCAACGAAGTTGGAGAGGGCTCAACGCGTCGTGAATGGAGATAAGCCCTCAAACGTGGCACATTCGCATAGCAGAGAGAAGGCGCATAAATGTTCTCTTTCGACCTGATCGCTCACGCACAACTACGAAGCGCGCGGATGTTTTTTTTTCCTCGACACGGCCTCGCCGTGGCCGCTACTGGCGGCAGTGGTTCCTTCCTCTCTACATTATTCGATTATGTTGTCGTTATGAAGAAGCTTCCACTAAAGTGCGCGCATATATGCGGAAAAAGTTGGCTGCGAATCCTTCCTCGGACGAACGCAGTCGTGTTCGTAAAGGACGCAAATCATGCCCGCTGTAAAACGCAACCGCACCTCTTACACATATAGTGGCATGCACCGGCGAAAAAATGCAGCAAAGTTACGCAATGTTACCAGTTTGGCGCGCATATCGCGACAGTGACGCTTTTGGCGAGAGTCACGTGGAAAAGTAACGTGTCACACATAGAGTTCCTCCAAACAATCGCAACTTTATTCGCTGATGCCGGTTCTCATTCCTCCCCGTCGTCGCAGGCACCTTTCTTCCATATTAAATGGGTTTCTGAGAAGAGTAATATGTAAAAATATCTCAACAGCTCCTGTTTTATTAGATGTGAAGCATGGGAAGTTTGGCACAGAAAGGCCGGTTACCCCAAAATCCTAGCTACAGAAAGCAACAAAAACAAAACAAAAAATTATAATGAATATACGAAACACAGTCAAACGTCAGTAATAAAATAGCAAAACACTAGCAGAGTAAGTTCACGGGTCGTGGAGAAAATAAAAGGAAGAAAATGTAAGACGACAAGAACAGCACAAGCATGAACAACAGGTCATGGGAACATAGATGAAATTAAATATGCACATAAACGACTGTTCACAAGGAATTTATCAAAGCACTGCTCGCGAGAAAATCCCGCAAACAATCCTATAAACCGCTCTGTAACTTTTCAATCGGAATTTTTTCTTGGCTTCTGTGCTTCAGAAATTGGTTACCTAATCTTGACCAATTATCTAATTAAACAAAATACAAAAATAGCTTAACACACTGCATGCAAAAGGGAGCAACATGCATTTGGTCGCATCGTCTTAAAGTGCATCAGCATATTTTTAAACTCTGGCTAAAGTTCGGTGAAACACCCTGTATAGCACGTCAAACAAGGCAAATAAATATGTTGCGCAATCACAGATTTACAGATCGCAAAATCCTAAGCCCCTTCCCCCTCCCTCCCTCTACTCGCTCCGATGCATCGCGCGCGACGGAAGGCGGCGCGCTTCCTCCCCGCTTTTCTCCGTTGCGCACACAAGACTGGCCCACCAACGTCGGCTCACCCCATTCCTCCTCCCCCTAAAGCCCCTTAAATTTCATAAAGTAGCAACACTCTACTCCTCCGCCTTCACTCCTCCTCGTTTCTCCTCTCTTTCACGCTCCCTCCTCGACCGTGGTGCCACCTACACTGCTGGAGCGTAGCAACGGCGCCAACATGCGCTCCTCGCCACTATGGTGTCTAGATCGCCACTCCGTATACGCTTCTCGAGCAACCATGGCGCTGACGCACGGCGCGAGGGCCCAGGTGATGATCTTAGGCCAATAGCGACGCGGCGTCGGCCTCGACCAGAGCGCGCGAGGAGGAGGAGGCATTCTTCAAAGCGTGGCACTACTTTACGAAGTTTAAAGGGTTTTACCTCCCCCCCTACGCTTTCACTCGCACAGAAGGCATGCGGCGCGCGGTGGTGATGTTATCGCCCTTGGAATTGATACGGAACATGATGGTGACGGCGACGACCGCAATGCGCCTCGAGTATCTATATAATTGCTATCGCAATAATAAAGTAAGAGTATCCGGCAATTGGAGAGTGGCGTGGCTCATTCCTTCCTGTAAGAGAAGTAACAAAGTCGACCTTTCACCACGCGACGATTAGCTGCGCAACAACAACGTCATTTTTTTTATTTTGTGGGGCGGGGCACCGAAATTTTAAAAAACGCAAATGAAAGCATATCGGCCACAATCGAATGCCTACTTTGGGCACCTAATGTGGCTACCGAAGTAATATCGAAGAAAACGCGAGACGCTTGGTCCACAAAGAACCATATGCATGCTGCTCGTTATCCTACTATGGTGAGACAAAAGACTCCGGAGAGGCTGCGATAACGTCGAAATGAAGATGGCGCCCTCAAGCGAATTTGTTGCAATCCGTCGAGTCCCCGCAGTGGTGGCGGCGAGCGACCATTGCTTCGTTTTCTCTTCGGCTAGCCAGAAAGCGTCCAAAACTCTGTGAGGCCAAAATCCACTCGGCCAGAGAAAAACGGACGCGCACCGAAGTGCGCCGCGCTGTTGTAAGGATAACACGTGAAAAACGCATGACCTCTGGCTTGCTCTGGCAGCCCGCGGTTAGTGAGAACAAGAAAATTGAAGAGGCTCAATGTGTCTTCGTGAATAAAAGTCAAAGTAGAAAAAATAAATCAGAACGTAGTTACCTTTGCTGGCTTTATATAGTGTCTCGACATGGATGCTTTGGCGCAGGTGAAAAAAAAATATACTTTTTTTGTGACATGACGGCACAAATGAACCATCACAATGCTTTGTCTCATCGGACCTCGCTGCGTGCTTTGTCAACTTGTCTGATAGTGTGTTGATTTGGCTTGTCTCGTTGTATAGTTTGATGTACGACTTTAGAAAAGTCAATGCACCTTTGACGTCAAATGTGTATGAGAACATTAAACCCACAAAGATCCAGAATTGAAAATCTAAAGCACGACTCTGGAAATGTCAATGCAGCTCTCGCATCAAATGTTTGTGATGTTTATGCCCATAAAGTTTCGGAATTGAAATCCATGCTCTCCGTAGATTTCGTGGCATCCGCGAGATGCCGCGACGAGCCCGCTCGCCATCAAAACGCCATTGAAACTTTGTGCTCGGATGGGGCTTTTTGCGATATGTGACTCCAGGTGCATGGACGTTGCCACGAAATCCAGCGCGAATTCACAATCTTCGCGCCGAAATGTCTTTTCGAGCGTGAAAAATACAATCTAGACAAAATCCAGAATGATTTCTGGTGCCGGGGTTTGTTTTTTTAAGGCGACCGGTGCATGACAGCACGGAAAAATTTCGGGGGGGGGGACTGAAGCCCCATAAGCCCCCCCCCCCCTGGCTACGCTCCTGCTTGCTACATACACTATACGTTGGAATTCACCGGTTTTCTCCAACTCACGCTTGAACTCTCTCGACCCTAACTTGCGACTTCGCCTGCCACCTGGACTATCCCGTCGCGAAACAACTTTACTGTGTCGCATGTGGTTGGGCGTCGCATCTACAAATTGCTATTCATACCTGATAGGAATGGCCAACAGTGCGGCGTGCAATTTGTGCGGGTGGGATCAGACTCTAGAGCACGTTTTGTGTCACTGCACATCCTTTTTGACACTCAACGACGTACTTTACAAGTGAAATTCAACCTTCTAGACAATAGAGCGCTCTCAGAACGAAAGAGCCTTGGACCATGGCCTATGCGTTATTGCATGCAAAAGGCCACAAAAGTTTTCTGCCTTACTTGAAGGACACTGGATTGTATGAACGCTTGTGACAGTGGAGATTCCTCTGCGACTGACTGTGAATGACTATCATATTTCTTTCCTCTCCTTATCTGTTCTTTCCCTTTCCCCTCCCCAAGTGTAGGATAGCCAACCAGGCACGTCCTTGGTTAACCTCTGTACCTTTCCCTCTTCATTTCTCTCTCTCTTCCACGTGTCTAAAGAAGCTTGTTTAGTAAAGAGCGATTGTCGTTCGGTGACAACAGCCGCATAAGATGACAAGCTTCGTGCGTACGTGGTTTACTTGAACGGGTGGAGAGACGGCAAATCGGACAGAAGCTTTTAACTCGATAACGTTATGGGCCTCGTGTCATAGAAAATCCGGCGTTGGCGTCCGGCATCCCGCTTCAACTGTCTTTCCGCGAAAGATCTTTCCGAACCACGCATGCCCAACCACGCAGGCCCTCCGGGTAGCGCAAGGAAGTTACTGAACTAATTGAATTTCTCAAAGTAAAATTCATCAGGAAAACTGTAAAGTACGGGTTACACATAACCTACAGACATGATTCGTCTGATTGTAATTTGAACATATGAGAAACATAATTTAGTTACGCGGAAACGCACGCACAAACCCTTTTTCCACCGTTTCTACCATTCATACAGCGGCGCACCGTGTTCCTTGCAACACCGCCAGATGGAGCTCGCCTCCGCGCATCGTGGCCCACGCAGGAGACTGCGTCTCTACCAGAAAGCTCGCCTTCGTGCCAACGTTGCCGCCAACGTTTCCCGGTAAACATTATGGTTACATAAGTTGCAGTTGCAGGACCAGGCAGGATTCCGTAAAGGATACTCAACAATAGACCATATTCACACTATCAATCAGGTGATATAAAAATGTGCGGAATATAACCAACCCTTATATATAGCTTCCATTGATTACGAGAAAGCGTTTGATTCAGTCGAAACCTCAGTAGTCATGGAGGCATTGCGGAATCAGGGTGTAGACAAGCCGTATGTAAAAATACTGAAAGATATCTATAGCGGCTCCATAGCCACCCTAGTCCTCCATAAAGAAAGCAGCAAAATCCCAATAAAGAAAGGCGTCAGGCAGGGAGATACGATCTCTCCAATGCTATTCACAGCGTGTTTACAGGAGGTATTCAGAGACCTGGATTGGGAAGAATTGGGGATAAGAGTTAATGGAGAATACCTTAGTAACTTGCGATTCGCTGATGATATTGCCTTGCTTAGTAACTCACGGAACCAATTGCAATGCATGCTCACTGACCTGGAGAGGCAAAGCAGAAGGGTGGGTCTAAAAATTAATATGCAGAAAACTAAATTAATGTTTAACAGTCACGGAAGAGAACAGCAGTTTACGATAGGTAGTGACGCACTGGAAGCAGTAAGGGAATACATCTACTTGGGACAGGTAGTGACCGCGGATCCGGATCATGAGACTGAAATAATCAGAAGAATAAGAATAGGCTGGGGTGCGTTTGGCCGGCATTCTCAGATCATGAACAGCAGGTTGCCATTATCCCTCAAGAGAAAATTTATAACAGCCGTGTCCTACCAGTACTCGCGTACGGGGCAGAAACCTGGAGGCTTGCGAAAAGGGTTCTGCGTAAATTGAGGACGACGCAACGGGTTATGGAACAAAGAATGATAGGTGTAACGTTAAGGGATAAGAAAAGAGCAGATTGGGTGAGGGAACAAACGCGAGTTAATGATATCTTTGTTGAAATCAATAAAAAGAAATGGGCATGGGCAGGACACGTAATGAGGAGGGAAGATAACCGATGGTCATTAAGAGTTACGGAATAGATTCCAAGGGAACGGAAGCGTAGCAGAGGGCGGCAGAAAGGTAGGTGGGCGGATGAGATTGAGAAGTTTGCAGGGACAACATGGCCATAATTAGTACATGACCGAGGTAGTTGGAGAAGTATAGGAGAGGCCTTTGCCCTGCAGTGGGCGTAACCAGGCTGATGATGATGATGATGATGATGATGATGATGATGATAAAGTTGCAGTTGCCGGGAATAGTAGTAGTAGTAGTAGTAGTAGTAGTAGTAGTAGTAGTGGTAGTAGTAGTAGTAGTAGTAGTGGAAAACTTTGTTCATTATTTGGTAATTAAGTCCCAGAGGGTGGAGCCCTCAGTCCTGAACCCCATTTGTTGCTGCTATTCGGCTGGCCCAGTCAATCAGGTATCGCTGGTCGTCCAAGGCTGTGCTGGAAAAAGCGGCTTCCCACTGGGATCGGGAGGCGTTGGGTATTGTAGGAAGGCCGGATGGTTTGGAGCATTCCCACGTAAAATGGTAGAGGTCTGGATGTCCTCCACAGAAAGGACATTTGTTGGGATACTGGGTAGGGTAAAAAGTGTGGCCGAGAAGCGTGAGAAGCAGACAGGGATCTTTGAATGCTATCGCGTTACACTCTTAAAGGCAAAGCTTAAGCCTTCTCCAAATTTTACAGAAGAAAGATCTGAATAAGATGTGCCTAACATGGCAGTAGGACCATATGAAATCCCAAAACAGCTAAAGCAACTATGTCCAAAGAGCAATGAAAAGCTAAATTAATGCCGTAGAGCAAGTTATTAAAGCAAATTTCGATTAGGTGGTGTGAAAGCAGTATGAACGTTACCTATAAGGGCAAAGGTGATAAGGCTAAAACAAGTTCGTACAGGTTCGTTACTGTATCGTCGGTGATTGATACAGTGGCAATACAAGCCATAAAATTAGACCTGTCGAAGTGAGCGGAGAAAAATTGCATACTGGGGAACTACAGAATGAGTTAATGAGGATAATATTTTTGTACTAACCCAGTGCAATGCGATTTCAAAAGCTCAGAATAGTCCTTTATGAATAGTATTTCTAGTTACTAAGGGAGCTTACGACAACGTAAACAGGGAATTGCTATGGGATATTCTCAAGCACGAGGGCATAGACGACGGTTTCGTGGAGCTGTTGAGGGTGATATATAGGGACAACCGTGTACAATTCGCATGGTAAGACCGGAAATGCAAAAAAAAAGGAAACTAATGGAAATTCACCGAGGACTGAAGCAAGGATTCTCTCTGTCTCCATAGTTGTTCACGCTTTATGTTAAGACACAGAAAGACGACTGGAAAAGAGTGAATTAGGTTTTGATCTTACATCCGCAATGGGCAAAGAGTGCAACAGAATGCTCCCAGGGCTGATGTATGCGGACGACATAGTGCAATAAGCAGACAATGGAAGGGATTTACAAAGACTTGAGCTTACACAGTATATGGCAATGCAGCGACGAATCTAGGCCTTAAGCTTCGGGAGATAGAATCGGGAATATCGCAAATCACGATCTTTAATGAAGTAACAAGTAATGACGTGGTATCAGTTGAACAGTAAGTCATAGTCATAGTTAAGCAATATACCTGGGTGTATACATAAACGAAGGACAGACCTACTCAAGCGTCCACCAAGATTATTGTTACGTTTCGCCTCCGACGTGCGGTATAGCCGGCGCGGATGCAACGGACGCCGGGGCTTCGTTCACAGCGGCGGACATTTTGGCCAGTTCAGCGCTGTCCCAACGACTCCTGCTGAGCGCGTCCAGGCATGTTTCAATGCCACGTGTCTTCGTGTGTGTGTGTGTGTGTGTGTGTGTGCGTGTGTGTGTGTGTGTGTGTGTGTGTGTGTGTGTGTGTGTGTGTGTGTGTGTGTGTGTGTGTGTGTGTGTGTGTGTGTGTGTGTGTGTGTGTGTGTGTGTGTGTGTGTGTGTGTGTGTGTGTGTGTGTGTGTGTGTGTGTGTGTGTGTGTTGGTGCCCACGCTTGTCAAAGCGCGGCAGCCGGGGAAAGGAGCTCCCCAACTGTGAAGCGAGGAGGTCTGACCGGCGCCGGCCCGGCGGATACGTCACTTCTTGTCACAACGTGTCCGTGCGCCGCCGTCACGTGCGCCTCTTCCGAGCCGTTCCTTCTTGCCCTCGCCTCCGAGAGTATAAAAGCAGCTGCCCCCGGACGCCAAGAGAGAGGCTTCGATTCCTTCCGTCGAGCAACGTGGTCTCCCGTTTCTCCACTTCGGTCGACCTGACCGGCCGCTTTTTTTGCGATGCTAGAATAAACAAGTTGTTCTGTTAGCAGTCGACTCATCCTTTGCCAGGACCTTCGGATGCTTCCAGCTGTGCCCCAGGCCGCCAGGCCAACGCTACCCTTGGGGCTTGCGACCCATTTGCAACATTATGTAAGAATGCAGTGCAGCGGTGGCGTAGAGGTAGAACACCCGCCTCGCGTGCAAGAGGTCCGTGGTTCGAATCCCGGTGCCGGCAATTTTCCACCGGATTAAAAAAAAAAAAAACAATCCGCGTGTTGATAAAATTGCACAAACAGGCCTGGAGTGTGGCCTGATCCCGGTGACCAGAACCGGTAACGCACTCCCTCACCAGAGCAGGATTGGCCACCCTGGTGCAGTACTTGGCCACAACCTCCTATGAACACAACAATCAAACCCCGGCCCTCAGTCCCCAGCAGCTGCGAAGCAACTGACCACGGCGGCGGTCAGACCTGCGACGCAGCAGAGGGTGCTAAGAATCACTGGCTCCGGACAGGCCGCCATTGGAATATGAACCTGGCAACGTTTAACGCTAGAACGTTATCTAGTGAGGCGAGTCTAGCAGTGCTATTGCAGGAATTAGAGGGCAGTAAATGGGATATAATAGGGCTTAGTGAAGTTAGGAGGCCAAAAGAAGCATATACAGTGCTAAATAGCGGGCACGTCCTGTGCTACCGGGGCTTAGCGGATAGAAGAGAACTAGGAGTCGGATTCCTGGTTAATAAGAATATAGCTGGTAACATACAGGAATTCTATAGCATTAACGAGAGGGTGGCAGGTCTTGTTGTGAAACTTAATAAGAGGTACAAAATGAAGATTGTACAGGTCTACGCCCCTACATCCAGTCATGATGACCAGGAAGTCGAAAGCTTCTATGAAGACGTGGAATCGGCGATGGGTAGAGTGAAAACTAAATACACTATACTAATGGGCGACTTTAATGCCAAGGTAGGCAAGAAGCAGGCTGGAGACAAGGCAGTGGGGGAATATGGCATAGGCACTAGGAATAGCAGGGGAGAGTTATTAGTAGAGTTTGCGGAACAGAATAATATCAGGATAATGAATACCTTCTTCCGCAAGAGGGATAGCCGAAAGTGGACGTGGAGGAGCCCGAACGGCGAGACTAGAAATGAAATAGACTTCATACTCTGCGCTAACCCTGGCATCATACAAGATGTGGACGTGCTCGGCAAGGTGCGCTGCAGTGACCACAGGATGGTAAGAACTCGAATTAGGTTAGACCTGAGGAGGGAACGGAAGAAACTGGTACATAAGAAGCCGATCAATGAGTTAGCGGTAAGAGGGAAAATAGAGGAATTCCAGATCAAGCTACAAAACAGGTATTCAGCTTTAACTCAGGAAGAGGACCTTAGTGTTGAAGCAATGAACGACAATCTTGTGGGCATCATTAAGGAGTGTGCAATGGAAGTCGGTGGTAACTCCGTTAGGCAGGATACCAGCAAACTATCCCAGGAGACGAAAGATCTGATCAAGAAACGCCAATGTATGAAAGCATCTAACCCTACAGCTAGAATAGAACTGGCAGAACTTTCGAAGTTAATCAACAAGCGTAAGACAGCTGACATAAGGAAGTATAATATGGATAGAATTGAACACGCTCTCAGGAACGGAGGAAGCCTAAAAACAGTGAAGAAGAAACTAGGAATTGGCAAGAATCAGATGTATGCGTTAAGAGACAAAGCCGGCAATATCATTACTAATATGGATGAGATAGTTGAAGTGGCGGAGGAGTTTTATAGAGATTTATACAGTACCAGTGGCACCCACGACGATAATGGAAGAGAAAATAGTCTAGAGGAATTCGAAATCCCGAAGGTAACGCCGGAAGAGGTAAAGAAAGCCTTAGGAGATATGCAAAGGGGGAAGGCAGCTGGGGAGGATCAGGTAACAGCAGATTTGTTGAAGGATGGTGGACAGATTGTTCTAGAGAAACTGGCCACCCTGTATACGCAATGCCTCATGACCTCGAGCGTACCGGAATCTTGGAAGAACGCTAACATAATCCTAATCCATAAGAAAGGGGACGCCAAAGACTTGAAAAATTATAGACCGATCAGCTTACTGTCTGTTGCCTACAAAGTATTTACTAAGGTAATTGCAAATAGAATCAGGAACACCTTAGACTTCTGTCAACCAAAGGACCAGGCAGGATTCCGTAAAGGCTACTCAACAATAGACCATATTCACACTATTAATCAAGTGATAGAGAAATGTGCAGAATATAAGCAACCGTTATATATAGCTTTCATTGATTACGAGAAAGCGTTTGATTCAGTCGAAACCTCAGCAGTCATGGAGGCATTACGGAATCAGGGTGTAGATGAGCGATATGTAAAAATACTGGAAGATATCTATAGCGGCTCCACAGCCACCGTAGTCCTCCATAAAGCAAGCAACCGAATCCCAATAAAGAAAGGCGTCAGGCAGGGAGATACGATATCTCCAATGCTATTCACAGCGTGTTTACAGGAGGTATTCAGAGACCTGGATTGGGAAGAATTGGGGATAAAAGTTAATGGAGAATACCTTAGTAACTTGCGATTCGCTGATGATATTGCCTTGCTTAGTAACTCAGGGGACCAATTGCAATGCATGCTCACTGACCTGGAGAGGCAAAGCAGAAGAGTGGGTCTAAAAATTAATATGCAGAAAACTAAAGTAATGCTTAACAGTCTCGGGAGAGAACAGCAATTTACAATTGGCAGCGAGGCACTGGAAGTCGTAAGGGAATACATCTACTTAGGGCAGGTAGTGACGGCGGATCCGGATCATGAGACGGAAATAATCAGAAGAATAAGAATGGGCTGGAGTGCGTTTGGCAGGCATTCCCAAATCATGAACAGCAGGTTGCCGTTATCCCTCAAGAGAAAAGTATATAATAGCTGTGTCTTACCAGTACTCACCTACGGGGCAGAAACCTGGAGGCTTACGAAAAGGGTTCTACTCAAATTGAGGACGACACAACGAGCTATGGAAAGAAGAATGATAGGTGTAACGTTAAGGGATAAGAAAAGAGCAGATTGGGTGAGGGAACAAACGCGAGTTAATGACATCTTAGTTGAAATCAAGAAAAAGAAATGGGCATGGGCAGGACATTTAATGAGGAGGGAAGATAACCGATGGTCATTAAGGGTTACGGACTGGATCCCAAGGGAAGGGAAGCGTAGCAGGGGGCGGCAGAAAGTTAGGTGGGCGGATGAGATTAAGAAGTTTGCAGGGACGGCATGGCCACAATTAGTACATGACCGGGGTTGTTGGAGAAGTATGGGAGAGGCCTTTGCCCTGCAGTGGGCGTAACCAGGCTGATGATGATGATGATGATGATGATGTAAGAATGAAAGGGAAGCGGAATGCAGCAGCAATTAAACATAGAACAATTTGCGGCTACAATAAATACGCGGTAGTGCGAGGAATTAGGAAATGTGTAATGCAATTCTGTGCTTTAAATCAGAAATCTTGTCGAGGTTGGAAGTGAACCAAAAGCTGGTGGGCCGATTGGAATTGGGGCCTATACGCCTGTACGGTAAAACCAAAAATAAAGCAGTGCAAGGTGACTGGTGTTGGGCTTCTTTTGAAGTCAGAGAAGCGTAGAGCAAAAGTCCCTTTGAAGAAAGACTAAGGATCACGGATGAAAAGGAACGGCTGGCTAAAGTGCACAGGTATACGTTTACCTAAAACGTGTGCACGCGGAATAGAGGAAGAGGTCAACAAGGTTGGCTACCAAGTACAGGGTAACTGAATGTGTAAATAGAAAACGAGGAACCATTCAAAAGGAAGCGGCATAAACAGAGACGGTAAACGGAATGCAAAGGATGGAAACAAGAAAAGACTGCGGAGATTTACAAAAACGGCAAGAAAGAAATAAGGACGGGAAATCTGTATGATAATACAAAGTGCAGTGCCCTGCTATTAGAGGCCCGAGCCTGAGAACAAACGAATACTGGGGCAAATATGCGCCCCATGGTAGAGCATGTCTGAGCTGCAACAAAATCCGGGGAACGACTCGGCACATCGTAATGAAATGCGAAGATACTCACCCATCGAGAGCCGTGGGGAACGTGCACCTTCCAGAATCAAAGAGGATCGAAGGATTAGCTGGTCGGCGATAGAGATATGTGATATGAAATTTAGAGCATTGGTAGAAAAAAAGCTGGGAAGAAATTGATAGAACCGGAGTCGTTGCAAGCGTAGGCAACGGTTCAATGTAGAGATAGGGGTTTTAATCACGAAAGTAAAGATCGAGATCTCATAGACAAAATGCTGGGCGGCGATTGGTAAAGTGAAAGCTCATTAGATTAGGCAGGCTATACAGGTGACTATTTGTTGCCGCCCCGTTTCAAAGAGGATGCCATTAATCCCCATAATCTACGACAGCGTACTGAGACGCCTGGTAGCTGTGTCTAACGTGCAGCAGTTGCCTCGCGTGCTGCATCGCGGCAAGATATCGCCAACGCACATAGTTAGAACACCGTTCGAAGAGCTCCAGCCCAAAGGTATACCTTTTGTTATTGCAATAATTCGCCCTTTAGAGGAGACTAGCAATTCTACGATATACGTTACGATATACGATATCTACGTTCAGCCTACACGTGACCGATCCAATGAAGAAGATCCTGGTGACAATCGATGTCCTTTAGTGCCGCTAACAGCAGTGGCACGATGAATTGACCGATGATGTCAAATGAAAGAACATTGCGTGCAGTAATACTTCCAGTCGTAGCAGCCGAAGCGAGGCGTCTCTATATAAAGGCTGTGACGTATGGTCGATCTAGTCGATCTAGTCGATCTTCTCTTTCTCTCTGTTCGATGTCCTTTTCTCTCTATTCTGGACCGAAAGAAAGGGATAAAAATAAATAAATGTATACAGAATGAAATCGCTATCAAACCGCAGGTCTTAATAAGTAATTAATATTGATCAAGTCTGTGACGTAGAATGCGGAATACACTTGGCTGTTTTTAATCTTTAAGCGGCGAAACACACCCTGTACTCCATGACTACAGGCATACCATGTGTATTAACGCAGCCACGATTAAGACCCGTGAGTAAAGCGCAAGCTTGTATATGGAACACGGGCATGTCTTCTTGTTCATGACAGGAAAAAGTTAATTAAAGCGAAGCACTCAAGCAAGACATGCTCTACAGACTCTACGGCACCGCAGTTGTCCCAATACGGACTCGTAGTCTGGCCATGGCAAAAAAAGAAGGCTGTTCGTGGGCCCATTATTTAGTCGAAGCTGGTGATAGTTTCCAAATTCCGCAGTATACTTCGTGGCAGCCTTAATTGGAGTTCCGGGTCAACGTTTTATAAAAAAATTATAGTTCCTTGAAGACCAGCTTCTGTTTCGTTTCGTGAACATCTAGCAGTTCGCCAAAAGGGAAACCTCACTCTTAGTAAGAAACACGTTTGTAAATTTTATGTGATCGTAGCTTTAGCGGCCTGCCTCGTCCTCATTCTCACTGTCTGCAACAATTCAGTGTCCTGGAAGTCACTAAATTGTTACCACATGCCAAGTGGTGTGAATATGGTAAAGAATTAATAAAGGGAAAATCAGACATCCACCCGGTCGTACCATTTGCAACAAAGGAAACGCGTACGGGTTCCTCGAAAGCAAAGCCTCGCAGTTGAAGAAAAACTAGTCCTGGTCCGGGACTCGGACCCGGGACCACCGCCTTTCCGGGGCAGCCGCTCTACCGTCTGAGCTAACCAGGTGGCTAGCAGATGGCAGGGCAAAGCCGAATTTGTCGACAACTCGAAGCAATTACCTCAAACTTTTGCCATTGCTTTGAGTTGTCGACAAATTCGACTTCGCCCTGCCATCTGCTAGCCACCTGGTTAGCTCAGGTGGTAGAGCGGCTGCC
This sequence comes from Dermacentor variabilis, assembly GCF_050947875.1. Lineage (NCBI taxonomy): Eukaryota > Metazoa > Arthropoda > Arachnida > Ixodida > Ixodidae > Dermacentor > Dermacentor variabilis. Next base: position 62,356,067 of record NC_134571.1, on the reverse strand, counting down.
CCGGAAAGGCGGTGGTCCCGGGTTCGAGTCCCGGGTTCGAGTCCCGGACCAGGACGAATGTTTCCTTAACTGCGAGGCTTTTCTTCCGAGGAACCCGTACGGGTTTTCTTTGTAGCGATTGCTACGAACGGGTGGATTTCTGATTTTCCCGTTAATTACTTCTCTCCACCTTGCGGGTTTCCGCAGAACTATTTCCTCAAAGATATGTTAAAGACATGCGAAATTTCAATGGCTTCCAGGACACTGCGATATGTCATGTACCAAATCTGATTGTTTGATCATGTACTTCTCGGGCAAAGACTTTGCAAGGTTGTTTATGTGTATGTGAAGATTGTTCGTTATTGTTGAAGTTACTGTGATACGTACTTGACTGCCTGTTTCATTGCACACAGCCCTGTCGATGTTGATGACGTTACTCTCTCTAAACGCCATGAATAAGTCAAGTCTGCCGAAAGAACGAAAACACCACAGGAAGAGGAACTTGGTGTACATAAAACTTGGAGTTTACAGATGGTAATTAAGCAATAACTAAGCATGTTAATGTGCAATCAAATTAGAATAATTCGCTTAAAACCAACAATTTCAGTTATCATAACTACAGCGATGAAAATATCACTAACTACAAAAATCTGTACAATTTGAACAACCAAAAAGGCGCACAAGACAAAAAAACGTCTATAAGGCAAGCAAATGTGACAGAACATTCAAATGTTTTGTAGTTACAAAATGAGAAGTGTAGAAAATGATTATGCGACATACCTGTGCTCCAACTACAAAGAAAGGACACGCTATAATTTGAAACATAAACTTCATAATGCCGGCTGTTTAAGAGCGGACGATCCAGTTCCCCGCTTTGTGCTATGTGTGATGATATCGGCGCTTTGCAACACTTTATCTGGTCATGCCCACAGTTGAATAAGAAATGAAAGCCGTTGCTTGACAGCCTACAAAAGAAAGGTCTCACATACGCGATGTATGAATATGTAGTGTACCCTGAAGTCTCTGCAGTGATCAGGAAGAGTTCTACGACTGTTGATTGCCTTTCTTTCGAGACACAGTTGATCAACGTTTGGCGACACATCGTTGCTAAATACGTTTGTGAAGCTCAGGTGGAACAATTCAATCATGCCAGGCTAACCCCGCCTGCTTCTCAAACACCACCACCACCACCACCCACAATGACAGTCAGGCTACTTGAAAGCCAGCCGGTCATCTTCAACCATTATACCAAACTTTCTCAGTGATTTCCTATGTATATTTTATTGTGGCGCAAAATTCATTTCGTGAAGAGAGGTCAGAAAAAACAACACAGTGAAGCGCCAAGCTACCAACTGTTTAATGACAGCCTCAAAAACATACAGAAAAAAGACAACTTCCGCGCGTGCGCAGAGAGCCAAGGTGCGACGTAGAACTACATGGTCATGATAACATATTTTGAAGAAAGCACATTTCTGCAGAATACAATATGATAGATGTATCGCTGACACAATCACACATTTTCTTTTTAATATAGAAAGCTTCCAACAACTCCCAGGCAGTTTGGTCCCCACTTTTGCCAAGAATCAATACTTGCGCAAAGCATGGCGCACAACGACAGGCTTTACAGTGCGAAGGAAGATGCGCATTGTCACACTTACCAATACTATTACCAGACAGTCGGTGCATTATATTACTATTGAAGCGGTATGAGCCTTCGGATAAAAGATGAAGAAGCGCAGGGATCTGTGGAGGGGAGAAAAGGAAGATGATCGTTGGAATACTTATTTCATGCCACCCTAATTTATTTTAAAAAAGACTGATAACAGTTTCTTCACCGCCTGATTCATGGCCGATCCCCCAAAGTGGGTTGCGCCATTTCAATAAGGAACAACAAGATGGACGCCAGTTCCAGAGCAAAGCGTTAAGTCTATTGTGTCATTTTACCTAGGAACGCTACATTATTTTGGCGCAGCCGGCAATCGACTCCAACATGCGGGTGACATTTTTCCTTGAGGAGACCTCCGCAGAGATAATCTTTTCGAGATACCAAGCTCAAGATGAACCAGCGGTGGAATCACGTCGTGAACTCAACTTGACAAAACTCGTGAACCTGGTCCTCGAGAAGGCTTCCGGTGGGCACTGCTGAGCTACGTCTGAAGGGTGCTGTGAAAGTGAACTTGCCACTAGCGACCTTCCACGAACTAGTTCTGCAACTGATGCGTCGAAAGGACTCTGGATTACAGTCTTCGACGGAAGAGGTGATCCTCGTTTTTAAAGCCCTTCAGATACAGCAAGAACAGATTGTGCAACAGAACCAACTGGTGACATCCCTTATAAGATATATAGATGCCGAGAAGCCGGTGACCAAATTTGTAGAACTCGAAGCGTCCTTTTGTTCGGAACTTTTCGGAATTTTTGGAACTTTTGTCCGAAAATTGGGAACTACCAACGTGGCGGTGGTAACCTTTGAAGGCCGAAGACTCCCCGTTACATACAATATAATTATGAATGCGTCCCGGTCAGGGAGTATAAGAAGACCATATACCCGCGTGCTACAGATGCGGCACGGTGGGCCACTGGGTGGATAACTGCCCCAACCCAGGGGAAGGAAGATGCGGCTTCTGTGGCAAACAAGTCGGCTCCACAACGGACGGACTTGCAGAACATGAGTGCGCTCCATCCTGCATGATCTGCGGAGGAGCCCTCTCACTGGAGCCGCAGAGTGTGTTGAAAAAACCCGGAAACTTAAGCGGCTGGGATCAACGACCCAAGCAAGAGGAGTGGCAACAGCATCAGCGCAGCAGCAACGGGGAGGACAACAACCATCCAAACAAAAGAAGACAGGCAAATCCGGACAAGCACCATTGGGACGGAAGACGCAGAGGACGCAAAATGCTGTACAATCCGAGACCGGGTCGAAGCTGCCGGTCTTTAAAGCAGGGGACTTCCCCCCTCTTGGTAACTCTTCAAAACAGGTGAGTAACAGGTTGGGAGTCGCCTCTCATTCCTCCTCTCCCCCCTCCCAATCTTCCCCAGTGGAACTCGAGATGCGGAAAGAGCTAGAAGCTCTCAAGAGACAAAACGCGCAGCTTCCTAGCAAAATTCATGCACTGGAAAATGCTAGGACGAACACTCCGATTCCGGGAGGACCCATGGATGACGCGGGGGATTCGGCATCCGTGTGCTCGGGCGGCACCGTAACGTCGGCACGCGCGTCGCCTACTAACGACCTATAAGCCCGGGTTACCGCCCTGGAGCAGCAAATGAAGGCATTAACGGGGCAAGTGGCTCAACTCCCAAATCTAATCAGTGAGCCAGTCCAGTCTGCCTTTCAACTGCAAACACAGCAAATAGCCGCAATAGTCACGCAACAGGTGACTCAAAACATCAAAACATGGATCCAAACTAACCTAAGACTCTTCCGCCACAGCGGTCCCATTAGAGAGGCCGGGCGTCCGAGCAAATTTCTCCGCGTAACGGAGAACGAGGAACATGAAGAATTTGCTGATTCACTGGATACCATACAGAGTGCCGGCACGGTTATTCATAGCCAGCCAGTCTACTAATGCTAATCATGGCGCAGGGATCTAGAAAAACGCGAGCCAAATCAAAACAGGAACCACTGTCAATCGTACAGTGGAATTGTAGAGGCTGCAAGGATCCGACTAAGAGCGCTCATTTTCGTCTGCACTTAGAAACATTGCAATCTCTAGCAGCCATCGTGGCTCTACAGGAACCAGGGGTCTCAGCTAAAATTTCAGGGTACAATGCATTTCAGCGAGATCCATCTACTTGCATCCTTGTACACAAAGCGTACACCGCACAAGAGGTAGACCTCGACCTACAGACAACTTATTCGTACACCATGGTCACAGTGTTACCTCTGCGACGCTCTGACCCGCAAGTACATATCCTTAACATGTATTGTCCGCCCAAGCTAAAACGAATCACTTTTGCAGACATCTTCACCCGGGCACTGAAGATAGCGAGTCCGGACCCCTTACTTATTGTGGGCGACTGCAATGCTCCCAGTAAGGTGTGGGGTTACAAGAAGGAGGAAGTGCGCGGTAGGAAGCTAGCGGAGCTCATCTCCACACTAGGCATAACCCTTCAGACCGACCCAGTACAACCAACACGTGTTGGAAACTCCGTGACTCGGGACACTTGTCCCGATCTCACGCTTTACAAACATATACAACACGTTGAGTGGTACAACACCGAAGACACGCTACGAAGCGACCACTGCATCCTTAACACTTTAATTCATACCCGGCCCCTATAAAGGCCAATAACTCAGGCGAAATTGCCAGACTGGACTGCTTTCCGTAAGTTCCTGCCGCAGGCCAGTCTTCCTTAACAAGGGTACAGCTCGTGGGCTCAAAATCTCATGACAACGCTCAAGAAACATGTGACATGCATACAAATTGCGGAGGACTGTCCAGCGGTGGAGAATCATTTACTCCGTCTCTGGGAAGCTCGCTGCAGTCTCACGAAAAAATGGAAACGACAAAAACACAACAAAAGACTTAACAGACGTATAACAGACCTGACCCAGTAGACTGCCGGGTATGCCTCTCAATTAGCTGATTCCAACTGGGTTGATCGCTGCAACACGGCAGCCCGACAGACGTCAGGGAAGAATACATGGAAGCTCTTCCGCAGCTTGATTGATCTCGCTCAACCGCGAGGAGAAACACAGAAACACTTACAGCGTGCTTTACACAATTTCCAGGGCACAACAACACAACTGGCACATACCTTAAGGGACAAGTATCTCTGCACCAAACAGGACCCTCGAGGTCAGGAATATCTCTGTGCAGGCAGAGATAATCCAGAGATGGATCAGTCGTTCCAACTTTACGACCTCAAGGCAGCCTTAGCCAAAAAGGAGAGGCACTGCGCCCGGTCGGGACAAGGTCCCAGTGAAACTGCTGGCCAACCTCCCGGGTCGCGCGTATGAAGCCCTTCTTGACTACATTAATGCCATATAGAAAGAGGAAACTCCCATACCCCTCGATTGGAAAACATCCCTTGTCACTTTCATTCCTAAAGCAGGAAAGGAAATTAACACTGACAACCCGAGACTTATCTCGCTCACATCGTGTGTGGGCAAACTAATGGAGACGATGGTGCGAGATAGGCTCTCAGATTATTTGGAAAAGCGTAACACTTTTGCAGACACCATGTTCGGCTTTCTCCCACACAAGTCGGCACAAGACATATTATTACAACTCAATCACGACATACTACAGCCAGCGGAGCACCCTCACAACGACAGAGTTGTCCTGGCCTTAGATCTAAAGGAAGCTTTCGACAACGTTAAACACAGCACTATCTTAGCACACCTCAGTGAAACCCACTGTGGCAAAAACACTTAAATAATCAAGTAAATCAAGGATTTCTTGGTGGATCGAGCCGCACTCGTCAGAATCCAAGACACTGAATATGGACCCTATGAAATGGGTACTATGGGGACGCCACAAGGCGCTGTGCTTTCCCCGCTGCTATTTAACCTTGCGATGGTGCATCTCCTGGCCGACCTAAACTGGATTAAAGGCGTGCGGTACGCGCTGTACGCCGACGATATCGCCATCTGCGCCACAGAGGGAAACATAGGGCATATAGAGGAAAACCTGCAAGCAGCCGCCCACGTAGTGGATCGCTACGCAGAGCGCTGTGGACTCCAGTGCGCACCAAACAAATCAGAATTTGTGCACCTTAGACCAACACCTAAGGACACTACACAAATACGTCTCTCTTTGGCTAGTGGTCCCATATACATGAGACCAAGGAGCTCCGAATTCTCGGACTCTTTATCCACAATCAAAGAAGAGTCGACACAACACTAGAAAAGCTCCGCAAGGTTGGGGACCAAGTGGGCCGAATGGTCCGGCGTGTCTCCAACGAGAGGGGGATTACGAAGCAGGGACGCTGTGCGGCTAGCTCACGCTTTCATAACCAGCCGAATTCTACATTCGGTCCCCTATCTCCATCTGCGGAAACATGATGAAGCCAAACTCGAGGCCATCCTCCGCAAAGTGATGAAGAGGGCCCTTGACCTCCCTGTCGCAACTTCAAACTCGAGACTTCTAGCTTTGGGAGTAGTGAACACCTTTCAGGAGCTCAAGGATGCCCACCTTACCAGCCAATACACACGTTTAGCTCAGACAAAGTCGAGATGGCATTTGCTGTACCGGCTCCACTTGAAACACAGCTTTCACATTCAGGAGTCGGTCCGAGTGCCCGAACTCCGGAGACGCGCCATCAGAGTTCGACCCCTCCCCATAAAGATGGATAGGGAAGACCACAGTGGTCGTCGCCAGGCGAGGGCGGACGCCTTGCAACGCCAATATGGCAACAAACGCGGAGACTTCTACGTGGGTGTGGCCGGTCTATGCCGCGGGGGTTGGTATACGGCAGCGGTCATCCACAAGGAAAAGCAAGCAGATGGGCTCACTCGGGCTCAACACATGCAGAAGAAGTAGCTATTGCCCTAGCTGCATCTGACCCCGGTCTCAATATATCATAACTGACTCGCGCGGGGCTTGTCGAAATTATGGAGCTGGTTGGGTCACCCCACTAGAGGAACGAATATTGGAGAACTATAACAGCAGGAGAACTGATCCTACCCCCCATTGCCTGGTCTGGACTCCGAGCCACCAGGGCTTAGCAGGGAATGAAGCCGCGAACACGGCAGCCCAAGCACTCATCTACCGGGCGTCCCAGTTAGACTATGAGTACCTGGAATCCGAAGGCAGCTATCGTGTTACATTCAAAGATATCAGGACCTTTTACAAAGATAGGCATCGCCAATACCCAACTCCTGCAAAAGGGTTTGGTAAGGCTAATGAACGCATCTTGATCCGACTTTTCACTAACACTTTATTGTGCCCGGCAATCTTGAAACATTTCGATTGTTCCTTCACTGGCAAGTGCCAATACTGTGGGGAAGTGGCTGACACCTACCACATGGTTTGGGCTTGTCAGCTAAATTCAGCTCTTTCCCTCAACCCTAACCCAACCCGAGAGGAGTGGGAGGCGACGCTGCTCGGTTGCTCGGACCTTCAGGCCCAGAAGGCCTTGGTCCAGAGGGCTAAGCTGGCGGCTCGTACCAATGGGGTCGCGGAATAGGGACTCCACCCATTGCAGAGCCCCTTAAGGGCTCCACCTCTCTTTTTGTTTTCAATAAAGGCTTTCAAGCAAGCAAGCGTAGTCCGCAATGCCCAGGGCTGCCTTTGTGGTTCTTCTGATCATTGTTTTCATATTAGGTAAGTCTGTGGCTGCGAGTTTTACATATGGTGTCGAGTACATGGCTCTGCTGGTGATGTATGCCTGCACAAGTCGAAGCAGCTCGCCCTCGCCCATGCGGTGCCGATTTGCCACCCGGCGAATTAGCTGTAGTCTGTAGTTGGTCGCCCTCTGGAGTTTAACATGAGCCCGCAGAGCAGCGTGTTCTGATAGACAAACCCCAATATCTTGATACTGGGGCGCTCCGGGATGGTAAGTCCTCCGATCTTAAGCTCAAGGAAGCGCCTCCCCCGTGGTATTCCCCCGGTACAGCTACTTCTGCTGGGGTTGATCAGGAGGTATTCGGATTTTTCCGGTGAGCACGTCAGGCCCCTTGGCTCCGCATAAGCTTGTACGACGTCGGTGCCGCGTTGCATGATCTCTTGAAGAGTTTGTGGATCATCCGCCGCCGCTCACATCACATCGTCAGCGTAGAGGCTGTGATGAAGCCCGGGCAAAGAGCACATCATTCGGCTGCGCTTTCGCTGACTGTTGTGGCCTCAACTGCATGACTCATACCCCACTAGGGAATCGGCCACAGTGGATGTAAGGGCAAGTACGCACAACGAACAAAAAAACATAAACAAAGGAACATTACGAAAAATATTGGCAACATAGTTTTTGATAGGACTTATATATGTGTGTACCATCGGGCAAAAATAAAGGATGTTCTGCATGCGCCCATACACCTTGGCTCCGAGTGGCACTGGCTAACACTCGTAAGGCTAGACCTAGTAAACATAAATACCCAAGCTAGTGGACGGATTGATAGCCGTCACCGTAGCACAATTGGTAGTGCAACGCACGTACAATGCTGAGGCTGTGGGTTCGGCTTTCACTAGAGACAAGTTATGTTTTCGTCCACTGTCATTTCTCTCTTGTTCGTTATTTTATATATTTCAATTTTAACCACAGCTAAATTCCACGATGCTTTCCATAGATATATATATATATAAAGCACCTCAGTCAGCACCCCTAGCAGTGCTATCTCCGGATGCTTCAATGAGCTCATGCATGCAGAGCTGTGGCTGGTACCCAACTGAAGCGCACCAAAGGACAATAGGTCTGATGACTATAAACTTAGTTGTGGGAGGTATGAAAAACATTTCGCGGAGAGAGGAGAAGCGGCGGCAAGGGAAAAAAGAGCGATTGTTTCTAATTTGTAAGAAAAAGAAAAATGGCAGGCTACTTTAATCTTTGACTTAGGTGTCTCTTAGTGGTGCTCGCACCTCGGCGTTGATGTTCTTTGGGCTAAGAAAGCGAACGTCTTTCCTATGGCACAATATGCGGGCAAGGAGCGCGAGAGGGCGAGGAGGAAGTGTAGCACGCGCCACCTGGCGGAGCGTAGCCGCCTAGCGAGCAGCGCACGAAGTGCACGTTACGCGCCCTTCTCCGGTGCTGACGGCAGAGCATGTGACGAACGCGCGAACAGATGAGCGCCGAGAGAGAAGCGAGAGAGGAGGGACTTCACATCCGCTCTACTAGGCAGATGTTCAGTCTATGCCAGGCAACTGTTTTCCATTAATTAGTCGGTTAAATATCATGCCATCTTGTGTGTGATGTCCTTAGTGACGTCATTACTCCCGCTTTCTACTTCTGGGTTTCCAGGCATTTTGCCAAAATCGTGCTCATGTGGCGGGTCTCTCAAGTCTACGATTATGTGATTTGGTGTGGGGTAATCAGTGATTTCTAATTAATTATAATTATTCCATAAGCTTGAGCAATTCAACTTCTAACTAAATTTATGTTCTGATATTATATCTATTATGAAGTCCATGAATTTTGCACAGTACTATCTTTCTACAGAGAAGTTGTATATGGCTAGCCGATTCGTGCGCCCGTCCATCCGTCGGTCTCCTGTACGCCGAACACTCCCCCGGCGCAACTCCATGCGCATGCGCGAGAAGAGAGGGAGATGGGGGGCGCACGATCAGCCAGTTTAGCTCCGCCAGTAGTGACATCGTTGCTCTCTGTCGCAGCCAAGCCAGCCAAGCGCGCACGCAGCAGTTTCTCTCCGGCTTCGAAATGGGTAGGCCACGCGTCATACGTGCTCTTCAGGAGCAGGCAGCTTTCGATCAGCAACGCCGCGAGCAGAACCGGGAACGACGTCTACGCCGTGCCGATGCTGCAGCCCGGGCATAAGAACAGGCTCGTGCAGCCGGGCGCAAGCAGCAACTGCATACCGAGGATCCGGCAGCCTACCTAGCCGTCGTTTAATGAACCGTTGGGATTAACCCAGTGATAAACACTGGGGCCGCACATTTAAGCTTCTTTGATTAACGGAGTGCTTGGGTGGTGATATTTTCCTTCTTTGTTTTTCTGATTTATCTTGAATTTCGTCCCCGGTCGTCTCAGGAGGTGAACCGGAAGTGCTGCGCAAGAAACAAGAATGTCCCTCGATGCTCGTGCCACTAAAAGAGGTCATACTTTAAAAAGCGTAGTCGATCTTATAGATAACCTTAAAATGTCTTCATCCTCTGGCATAGATGGTATAAATTCTAAAATACTAAAAAATAAAATACTAGTACCAAGCAAAATTCTGCTACACCTATTTGACCAATCCCTTACAACTGTTATGCTTCCTACAGACTGGAAGATAGCAAAAGTAGTGCCTGTCTTTAAGAAAGGTAACAAGAGCGCTAATGAAAACAACCGTCCTATATCACTAGCATGTATTTGCTGCAAAATGTTAGAACACATTATCGCATCCCATATTTATACTCATCTTGAATCTAATAACTTTTTTTACCCGAAACAGCATGGTTTCCGCAAATGATTTTCTTGCGAAACCCAACTACTAGAATTCACGTCAGACTTACACTTTGGTATGAAAAGTAATAAACAAATTGAATGCATCTTTTTGGACTTCTAGAAAGCATTCGATCGTGCAGCCCATAGTCGCCTGATATCGAAGCTCTCTGAAATTAAACTTGACTCACTAACCCTATCATGGATTCGTAATTTTCTTACTAATCGCGAACAGTTCACTGTTGTTGCTAACTTATCCTCTGCCCTGTCTGACGTCACCTCCAGTGTGCCTCAAGGCAGTGTACTCGGACCTCATCTCTTTTTAATTTACATTAATGACTTACCGAACAATATATCCTCTTCTGTACGATTATTTGCTGACGACTGCATTGTATACCGTTGTATTCAATGTTCCACTGACCACACGGCACTCCAAAATGATCTTGTACATATTAGTGATTTGTTTGCTACGCGGCTCATGTCCCTAAACGTGTCGAAGTGCAAAGTGGTTTCATTTTCCCGAAAAACCGTTAACTCTCACTTTTCTTATCATTTGGATACTAACATAGTTGACCACACCACAGAATATAAGTACTTAGGAGTGCTCCTTACTCACAATCTTTCATGGACTAATCACATCACCTCCATTTCAGCTAACGCCTCCAGATCATTATGATTTCTGCGCCGCAACTTAAGAACTGCACCTTCACCACTAAGAAAACTAGCTTACATAACTATTGTACGGCCACAAATTGAGTACGCCTCAAGTATATGGTCTCCTCATCAAAAATACCTCATCGAACTTCTGGAGAGCATCCAGAATAGAGCGATCCGTTTCATTTCAAAATATTATAGCAACCAGTCAAGTGTAACCCAAATAAAAGTCGATCTGTCGTTCCAACCACTAACCACTCGCTGTGATATTGCCCTTCTATTATTATTTCATAAATTCATTCACACAGATGTTCTAACCTTATAAAACCTGAAAAAAGCGTCCTCGACGTCACAAAGACTGAACAACCAGTTCAGCTACACTCGAATTTATGGCAACACACACGCTTTTAATTTTTCACCTTTGCCCCGTGCGGTCCGTTTATGGAACGCTCTACCAGATAGCATCGCTTGCCGATCTAAACACAGCGCCTTTTGCAATCTTCTAATCGATCAATATGCCGTTTCAACCGTCTAACACGTCTTGTCTTGTTTTAATTTCTTTCCTGCATTTTTCTACATGTTAATAAAGGAATTTGAGTGATCCTAATGTTTTTACTACTGTGTACATGCAAAAACTTTTATAATGTTATTATCCGATTATGTTATTGTGTTTACCGTTCATTGTTATTGTTCAACATATGTATTTGCTAATGTCGTATTAATTTGCATATTCTCTTCATTATACTGATGTTTCTTTTTCCCGATTCCATAATAATATGTTACTGTATTTCCCCCCTTACACAATGCCTTCTCGAAGGCCTGTAGGGTACATGTAAATAAATAAATAAAATAAATAAATATAAAGAAACCAGATCTATAAAAGGTAAAAATGTAGACACAAAATTCTGCTACGGAAGCTTGATAATGTCGCATCCCACTGTCGCGAAAGCCATTTACGGAAAGTAAGTGTCTGAAATAATCAGAGGGAATTGGGGATGGCGATTCGGTGCACTTTATAAATAAAATATGTTTATATCCCCGTAATAAAACAACATTTAGGAGGAACATTTAAACTGGGCCATTATGGAACGACGATGCGAATCGGCGGGCTCCTTTAGGGATTCCAGTGTTTCCAGGCACCAACACAAAGCAAGCATAAGACAAAATGTTTGGCGTCAGTGCTGAAAATATACGCAGCAGAGGCGACCGCTAAGTAAAGGTTAAATGTCTACAGACCGAAATAGTAACTGCAGTTATTATCCTAGATTTCCGAGGGCCTAACCTGATGGCCAAGATAATTGCCGACTGCCCATTATCCACAAGCTGTCGCGTGCAGGCGATTATTCGCAAGAGGCTCAAATATTCACTGGCATGCCTGTTGCTGAGGTGCGAAGGTGGCTGCTCCGTGAAATGTCGTGAATTTTGCAACGGCGAAGAGAAGGAAGTTTGGAAGTAGGAAGCACGATTGCAGAAGGCATTGGAGTTCTTAATCCCGTTTCACTTGGAATTTTAGTCAACGTCACGCTGTATGGTGCAATACTCCAGCAGCACTAAAATTTACCAGTATGTTGCGAGGGAAAACATTCGGCGACGCAGGCGACACATTGAAGAGCGATGGATGGATGGATGTTATGAGCGTCCCCTTTGGAACGGGGCGGTGGGTTGCGCCACTAAACTCTTGCTATTATACTGCCTAATGTCCTACCTAGGTTAAAAAAGGGGGAAAAAACACGATAATTCCCTTAACCAAATTTTCTGACCCCCTGTTGTGAACGCTGTTTTTGTACGTCGCCGTTTTTAGTCGTTTCCCTACTTTTCTTCCACAAATATTCCAGTCACCTCTTACTAATCTCTATTGCGGACATGTACTTTCCCCCTACTCTTGCTGAACCCAAGGGCTTCAATGAGGCCAGTGGTGCCTAAATCGACCGCTGGGCAGATATCCTCACATTCTAACAAAACATGCTCCATCGTTTCCCTAGCTTTACCGCAGCAAGTACATGATTCTTCTTCGTTCTTATAACTCGCTTTAGAATTGCGTGTTCTAGGCATCCTAATCTCGCTTCGAAAAGTAATGAGCTCCCCTTTGAGTTATCATAAATGGTTTCTTTCCTGCTTTTGTTTTTTCCTCTTAAGAAGTAACTCATGGCAGGTTTATTTTCCCTTGCCGTCACCCATCAGATTATTTCAACCTCTCTGACTTTACGTTTGACGTTCTTTGTTGCTATGTTGCTCGCACTACATGCCGCATACTTGCTGATAAGCTTCCTAGTTCTTTTCCTCCACTGCGAATCAATGTTCTTCCTGTACAAATACATCAACACGCTCCCAACCCATTTACTTTCTTCCATATTGCTCAGTCGTTCTTCATAATTAATTTTACTGCGAGCTTCCCTCACTTCAAAACTTATCCAGCCCATATCACCCTGCACAGCTTCATTTGTAGTCTTCCCGTGAGCGCCCAGTGCGAGGCGTCCTCCTGAGCTTTGGTTGCCGTCGAGTCCTGAGTGTACCCCTGACTTTAAGCAAACAATCGTATTTCTTAAAGTAAGTCCTGGAACCATTACACCTTTCCACATACCCCTGAGTACCTCATACCTATTGTATCGCCATAGTGCTCTGTGTCTCATTATGGCTGCATTTCTCTTCCCCTTTACTGTTATAGTTTCTTCCGGTATTTCCATATATCTATTGCCTTCGTTTATCCATATACCAAGGTATTTATATTGCTTTACCCGAGGTATTTCCTGGCCATGTATTGTCACTGTCTGTTCACTGTTTTCATTGAATACCATACCACCTGATTTCCTTGCGCTAAATTTCAAACCTAAATTATCGCCTTCCTGTCCACAGATATTAGCCTTTGCTTGTCTCTTTGCTTGTTAGCTAGCAACACAGTGTCGTCCTAATAAAATAAACCTGGAAGCTGCTGCTCTATTACTGTACCCGCCTGTCTGTATGAGAGATTAAACCCGATGTTACTTCCTTTTAGAGCCCTCTCCATCATCACCAGGTGCATCATAAACAGCAGTGGGGATAAAGGGCACCCCTGCCTCAGTCCCTTGTTGATATCAACTTTCTCCTCGCTCCTCATCTCTTCCCATTCAACGCAAACGGTATTTTCTAGGTAAACTTTTCTCAAATGCAGTAGACAATCGTCGCCTAAGCTAAGCCTTCCCCTTCCAGAATATCCCACAAAATGTTGCGGTCTACGTTGTCATGCGCTCCTGTAATGTCTAAAAAGGCCACATATAACGGTCTGCTTTCTACTCTTGATATTTCGATCACTGAGTAAGAACAAATAAGTTATCATCCAAACGCCTACCTATTCTGAAGCCATTCTGAAGTTCTCCCAAAATGTCATTATTCTCTGCCAATGCTTGCAACTTTAATTTGATTGTCTGCATTGCTAACCTGTATATTATCGATGTAATGGTCAACGGTCTATACGAGTGAATTCTATTTTTCTCCCCCCCCCCTTTACCTTTATAAATTAAATTCATTCTCCTTTGTCGCCAGCTGTATGGTATTCGTCTTTTCCACTGCTTTTACCAGGGCTCCCTTACTTATTGGTCCTAGTCCATTAACCAGCCTAACGGAAACCTTGCCTAGTCCTGTGGCTGTGCGCTTAGGAATTTTCTCTTCCGCTTTCTTCCAGTTGGAAAACTGGAAGCGGCGCGCTAACTATTGCAGCGCCGCGGTGCGTCGGGCCGACGCAAAGGCGGTCCTGCGTGGCGCTCAGTGGCGGCGTTTGCGGATACACAGGCAACAGTGAGCAGTGGAAAATGGCCAGAAGTCAAACGGCGCTCTCTCGCTGAGGCGCTGCGTGTGGAAAAATTTTGCGAGGGCGCTGCGAGCGAACTGGATAGGGGTGCAAACACGCTTCGCGGCACACTAAACGTAATTTCGCTGCGGGCACCGAGACTTGAGAATAGTGCTTTATTTCGACTGCAAATTTTTATTAGCCCCTTTTTGCTACGTATACATATCTCAGGCATGTGTTATACAACACGACATCTTCAATTTTGCTATCGTTGTCAAGTGCGTCGTCTGCTAGCGAGCGTGTTCTTTGCGCGGACGCTGGGGGACGCCCAGTTTTTCTTGCAAAAAGTATGTCCAGTAAAATTTTTAATTGTTTTACTTGCATTTTTACGCCCGCGACTCTTGTCCGCTGGTAAATTGTAGTTTTAGCCAGGTGAACTGCTGTTTTTAACATTGTTTTCTAAATGTAACACGTAATTTTTTCCACGGATGTCACCTATCTGCAACATGAAGCTACGTAAGAAAGTGTCATTGATATCGTGTCATTTGACGCGCTCTTCTTGTTGATGGAATATTGATCAGGGACAATGATCAAAGAAAACAATATTATAGTGAAATAAATCAGGTTCAATAACTGCGTGGCGCGAAGAGACACAGATGACCAATGTACTTCTAGGTAAATCTAAGGGTATACATAGACATATATATCCACGACATATATGCGAGATAGAAATTATCAAATATTCTAAATGCACTGATTGAAGAAGTAAGAACTCCCGTCAGGAATAAGCGTGTTTCTTTTAAAAACTGCACCAGACCCTAGATGAACCAATAGACTTTCCGAGAAAAGGAATCAAGGCGATCATTGGACGTTAATGAACAACAGCGTTAGACACAAGATATTGCCTATTTACTCCCACCCAATCGGGGAGACCGGGAAGTCTTTACCAAAGTAATCTCCGTGGCTTGTCTGACGATCCTCTTCAACGTGCCAGCAGGCGAAATGAAGTAGAAACATATAGTCTAATCGAATGGTATTCGCTATTCAGATCGTATTCGACTTCAGAATTCACTACTAAAAATTATGGAATAGCCGTTTGCGTTCGAATGTAACGAATAACAGCACTTTTGAAGCCTAGAAGGTGAGGAGCCGATGCAAGTGGGGTCTCTTATTTCAAATGGTTGTGGTGCTAGAGAGTCATGGTTGCTGCGCAGAGGCGCACCAGTTCCTGAGGGAATTAACACGCGGGTGCTAATCGGTTCTGGTGAACAAGTTCCTAGCTGTCATTCAATATAAACGCCGCACTTCGGGACAGCCTGTAAGTCTGCAAACTTGATTCAGGCAAGGAAAACATGTTTTTGACAGTCTCACCATGTCTAAACCCATTAAAACCGGGTGCCCAGTGAGGTACCACAGTTATCTTCTTCAACAAACACAGCATATCTACAGTTATCTCTACGTGTATGTGAGGCATGGCATTCCTTTAAATGCTTCATTATTGTCCTTACGATAGTGCACCGGACAACTGAAAGAAGCCGTTTATATTGCGGAAGCTGCTTTGTTTAGGTATGAAATATAAGATAAGCGTAACATGTTTTTTTTTCTCAGAAATCGAACTCCATAATTTTTTTCGTTTACACCCCTGCAAAAAAGCAGAAGGACGCAGCTACCTTCCTTTTTTCTTCTTTATTTAACTGAAAAAATTCTAGCGTTTTACGTCTGACGATATGCTTATGAGGCACCCTGTTCAGTTCTCACCACCTGGGGTTCTTGAACGTGCACCTAAATAGAATTATACGAGTGTTTTTCCATTTCGTTCCCATCGAATTCCGCGACCTGGTTCGAACCCGTGAGCTCGATAGAGTTTAGCAGCGCAACGCCCCATCCACTTAAGAGCGAAGCTGTTAAGGGCTGCTTTACCCACTGTCGCGTCCGCGTGTAGAAAAAATCCCGAACATAGTGCTATGCCGGGCCGACCCGCGGCGGAGGTGATAATAATAATATAATATTTGGGGTTTTACGTGCCAAAACCACTTTCTGATTATGAGGCACGCCGTAGTGGAGGACTCCGGAAATTTTGACCACCTGGGGTTCTTTAACGTGCACCTAAATCTAAGCACACGGGTGTTTTCGCATTTCGCCCCCATCGAAATGCGGCCGCCGTGGCCGGGATTCGATCCCGCGACCTCGTGCTCAGCAGCCCAACACCATAGCCACTGAGCAACCACGGCGGGTTCGGCGGAGGTGAAGCCGGCGTTAAGCACTCCCCATACGCGGGTCGATACCGAAGACAGTGCAATGCCGGGCCGACCCGAGGAGGCGGTGCAGTTCGCCATTAAGGGGCCCACATACACAGCTTCGCTGGTCATCCTTCTTCACAGAGTGGAAGGGCACAGATTTTTTTACACCAATACTCTAAACGTCTCTTGCTTATCTCGACTGCCGATCCTTCTTCACAGAGTGGAAGGACATTGAGTTTCTTGTTGTTGTTGTTAAGCATGAACTGGACAAGAGAGAGAGAGAGAGAGGAGAATTCAGGAAAGGCAGGGATGTTAACCAGTCAATAGTCTGGTTGGCTACCCTACACTGGGGGATGGGAGAAGGGGAAGAGAAAGAAGGGGAAGAGAAAGAAGGGAGAGAGAAGGTGTAGATACGTGTACGGACAGCACTTCAGTTAGAGTCGCTCGAGCAAACCAGAAGTTCTGAGAAAACACAAAAGTGCCTTCACTGCCTTCTGAGCCGATGATCGGTCGGGACGGTGCTCTAATATGGTCTGTTCACTCAGAGGACGATCGTCTAGTTTCCTCAATGTGTTGGACAAAGACTGTCTTTGTGCTTGAAATTGTGGACAATGGCACAATAAGTGGTCAATGTTCTCCTCGCATCCGCAAACATCACATGCAGGAGTATTAGCCATTCCAATTAGTGCTGAGTAGGCATTCGTGAAGGCAACTCCAAGCCATAACCGACACAGAAGAGACGCTTCACGTCGGTGTAGACCCGCTGGAGGTTTGAGTTGAAGTGACGGGTTTAGTCTGTGCAGTCTTGTGCGCCTTGTATGTGCGGTGTTCCACTCTGCCAAGGAGATCGTGCGTGCTAGAATGCCAAGTTGCCTCGCGGCGTCGGTCCTTGAGAGAGGAATTTCACACGGCTTATGGCCCAAAGATTAGCATATATATAATCGCTACCTAAAACTGTCTTCGGCACCCAACTGCCGACCGTAATAAAAGAACCCGTGCCAATTACTCCGCATTCTGTTACGCGAGGAATACAGAAACATGAATGGTATGTTGCACTGCAGTTTCTTTTTCTATCAGAATACTTCCCGTAAATCTGAGTACAGGGCGCCGGATGGGGCCGATATGTTTTCTTTGCTTGAAGCGGCAAGCAGGACGTTTACGTATGTTTTTTTTTTTTTTCGTCTGCGTTTCGCAAGACTTACAGATGAAAAACTATATGCGCGAAAATACACACGAGTGTTACATACTGCTCGAAGAACAAGAAAAATATTTGTTCTCCTAAGGGAACCGTACAATAACGTAGTAGAATGAAAGCCGACAATGCGGCCGCAGCGCATGCACGCGCGGTCACCAAGCGGCATTAAAAAAGCAATAACATCAAATAAAGAATAGAAAGGAAGGCATCGATTCTTAAGGCATAAATGCACGTCATATCCAATTATAAACACCATTTGAGCAGTCTGATCGCAAACAGCAGCGCGCGAAGCAGTTCCAACGACCCCGCCGAGCAGAATCGCCAGCAGTTTCCAACGGCGCGACGTTGATGCGGCCCAATCCACTTCGACCGCAGCGCCGCCACAATATTTTTCGTCATCGTCGTCATGGGTCGTGCCTCACCGCAAAGCATGCACCGCCCGTGCCGCTCGCCCCACTCAACCGTAATCTAGTACACTCTAGCCAGAACCACGGTGGGCTGGAGTCGCGCTAGCTAGAACGGCAAATCGTTACGGAGGGTCAGCAAACCAGCGCCGGTGTAGTTAGTACATTTGTGCAGCCCGTTTCTGTGTTTTGCACCGCTTCTTTGCTACGCCGCGGCGACCGGTCTAGCCGATCACAAATTCGTAGCAGCGAAGTGCAGCCGCGAGATAGCCACACGTTGCGCCGGTGAAACGTCCTGGGTGCGGGCGAGATGTTTCGCCGAAAGCCACCGCTTCCGACGAGACCGACTCCTCCTACATTCGAAGCGATACAGGAGGACTTAAACAACGCTTCCGAAGACGTCGTGTTTACACTTCTGCCAGACGGCAGCAACCTCGATACGGCCACTGACGGTGCTGTGGCCTCTGCGGACGAAAGCGATGGACCTATGACGGCCGACGCTGCTTTTCTGAAAGTGAAACATTTTATGGAAATGAGCGACAAGATCGCTGGCCTTGCCGAAGTGCTGCAGAAGAAAACCGAGCACCTCAAGTCGGTGAGGGACGATTTGCACAACGAGATTGAAAGGGTAAAAAACTCTCTACAAAATGTAAAACCTTAGTTGTTATTGCTTGAACTGTTATACATGTACATCAGTCCAGCATCATTTTTCTTTTTGTCAGTGTGTACAGCTCCAAGTGTACTGTTGCATTTGCCCATAACAACAGTTGTGCCGCCTAGTTCACGTGATGTATTAAACGTGCTAAAACCCGATCACGCTGAGATCAATTATACTGCTATAGCAAGCACAAGTTCCGTACGTATATTCGCACTTCACGAATTTCCCGAGGAGTTCGGCCTCAGTTTCTGTCTCTGCTTGTCTTGAAGAAACCTTATAACTTCAGGTGAGTGCATCAAGGCCATTTTCTTCTTGTTAAGCACTTCTGTGAGCAGACTACTCTTAAGATACTCCGCACTGCAGTTGGCGCCGTCGTCTTTGGCACCGTCCGCAGTCTGTGCTGTCGTAGAACAAGATGCGCCGTCACCTGCCAAAGTGGCCTTTGAAGTACTCGGTGACGTTCCGTCGTCTTCCATATCGCCAGTGACGCACTTTCGGAGTAGTCTTCAGTTAACGCTCGGAATGAGACTCTCACCAGCACCTTTCAATACATTCAAGGTCTCTTATTTGCGATTAGACGCTTTCATCTGCGTACTGGCTCGTTCAAGCATTTGAAGGCAGCCATTGCTAACATTTCAGATGCTACAGGTGGCGCCCCCTGACAGCACGAAACAGCTGTTGTCAAAACCGAAACTAATAGCGGTGTCGCCCGGGGCACTTGGCCATTGACTTGGCGTACCGATATCGATTTTCAAACGAGATCTGGATGGAATTTCACTATCGTGCCCTTTCCTAAACCTACACGAAGGAGCCAGTCGCAATAGAGAAATTCGATCCGGGTCGATGTCGACATCATTGTTCTACTAGTAGAGCAAGTAAAAAAAAAAAAAAAAAACGCCCGTGCGATACCGTATTATTTAGCAAGCCCGCGAGGCTGCGAGGAGACAGGATCTCCAGACCTCTTCGTGGGCGGCCTGGACCCGGGCCCAGGCCACGAATTTGCCGAATTTTCAATAAAGTTATCACCACCACCATGATCCCGCATCTGGCTGCTTGAGGCGAAACAGCCCACTAGCACACACATTGGCGAAATGAAAGCCAAAAGCGTCGGAAACATCGCATGCCATTCCTTTTATCCAGTCTTCCTTCACCCTTTCGTTCATAGACATATGTGCCCATATACCTTCTGCTACGACTAGCACGGTTTCTGCCACTCTTCGCCTGACGAAAGCTCGCTACTTTTTGACTACTCACCGACAGCTACAGTAATTTCCATGTAAAGAGAACGTTTGACCGACAATATATCAAGTTGTCTCACACCTACTGGACTTGCAGGGTGTCGATGAGAAAGATACGAAGTGGCATTGTTCTGCTTACGTGCCTATGATGCATCACTTTTGTTTTACGAAATATAAGAGTGGTGCTTAAGTCAACCGGGACTTTATTTTTCAGGATTGTGAAACACGTTTAGATGTGTGAAAGTGATCTCATCTCTCTAATTAATGCCCCTTGAAACTGATGCACTTATCAAAGCATTTCACTGAGCATGGAAGCAACATATAAAGATTTCTCTTTGTGTTACAGCCATGAATGGACAGCCTGCTTGACCCCATAGTCGCTACAAAAGTGTTGGTCTCTTAAGAACTACTGCAGTGGTCCAAACAAACTGTAGTCACTTGAAGCGAGGTTGGGACTATATGGAGGATATGGCAGTACCTCCCAACTGAGATCCCACAAAGTACACACTGTGTGTTGAGCTTTATACGGGCAAGCATACTCCTGGATGAAGAGAATGCCCACGGTAATCAAGCCAGGCTGTTTTTTCCTCATGTGCACTGTGTGCATGGAAGAACCTCACAGTAGTACTCACCGTTGGTCTCACCAGTGGGGAGAAAATTTAACATAAATGATGCCACATTTATTTTAAAAAATTGTCACTGTGAGTTTCTCTGCTGACTGAGTCACTAAAAACTTCATTGGTGTTGGGGAATCCACATGTTTCCCTGTTCTGACATCTTTTATTCTTGAGTGAAATGATGCACCCATGTCTCACCTCAGCTGATGATCCAATGAAGAAAACCCTTGCCTTCCTTGTCATAATGCTCTTTGAGCCAGATGCAAGTTTACAGTCTCCTATCGTGTTCAAATGTGGAAAGTTGTCTTGGCACCCAGCATGCACCAACTTTGTGGAACATTAGGTATTCGTGAATTATAGTGTGGAATGCCTCCTGGGAGAGATCTGTCTCTTGAGCAAGCTGGCAAAATGTTGCTCGGCAGTTCTCAAGAATTAGACACTGCACTTCCTGCTTTTTGGGAACCACAGCAGTGAGCACCGAGCCTCCATATAGTCTGGAATTGTCTTCCACTGACGTCCAGCTGCCTCAAAACAGTTTGCACCACTCAAACATTGTGCTACAGCTTAATGTCCTGTCACCATGCTAGTCTTGAAGTCTTGCATTAATTTCAGTACGCTTTAGTCCTTCGTTTGTGAGAGCCTTCATTACGCTGTGTTTTTCCACAAACGTGTTCACAGGCTCCTCCAACATCTTGGTCAAATTCCAGTGTAAAATGACATCAGCACATCATGGCATGATAGCCGGCAAATGTCTCGTCAAATAATGAAAAACAGATTGCACTAGTGTGCATATGCATTAGCACTAAAAAAAAAAAAAAAAAAGACAGGTGTGACTTGAGCGACCCTCGTAGTACACCAAACAAGAAAACTGCAAACAATGGTAGTAGCACGATGCCACATACTACATGAAAGATGTAGAAACTGTCCCCTAGCACCTACCATGCCAAGGACAACACACACGGTAGTGTTATCAGTAATACTACTACGTCATTTACTTTCTTGCTATGCAAAAATGCGTTCATATATTGTGTTCTGTACAATGCTACTATGATGGGTGTCATTCTCATGTGTTTTCAGCTTGCTGTCGCTGCTTCTTTTTCCTTTCTTGTTCCTGCTGAAGCTTAAACTCTTCATCAAGGCGCTCTTTTGCTCTGTACACCTAGAAGACAATGAAATTGAGAAACCTGTTTCATCCACACTGATTGTCAGAGCACAAATACCAAGGTAAGCAGGTGAGGAGTGTACAAGACAGACATACTTCATTCCAATGAATGTCCTGCAGAGCATGTAAAGCACAATGCCAAGAGCACTGTAATCTACTGAACTACAGTGAACAAACAAAGTTCATCAGGTTGAAGGGGACTGTGATTTGCCCGACACTTCAGGAAGAGGTAAGGAACTATGCATTGCTAGCTTCAGTGCATTCCATTAAGCTGGAGTGTAAAGGCTCCCATGTATTGAGATCTCCACACATGCTGCAGAAACCCAGATCGACAGCATTAATCCGGAGCCCTTCATTAGCGCTTCCCTAACACACAAATGCATTTTTGAGATGTCAAATCTTAACAATTATTATACCTTTACAGTATTGAGCATATGCTAAACAAGCTGCTTTGTAAACCTGACATCATGTCAAACCTTTCCACTGGCAACTGCTATGCTGTGGTGGATTGGGCTAGTAGGTATTCCATTATGCTACAAGGGTGCATAGTGCAAACTTGAAATAACAGACTGTGCTATGCAAGGTGCAATACAGAACTGCACTTTTAAAGTTGAACATGAAAGCTATGCTAACCAAGATCAAAAATCACATTTGTGAAGCTTGTGACAGCATCAGTTTCAACCAATAGCAATGTTATACAGCTGAAAGCCCATCTCTTTTCACAACTAACTCAGTTTAAGCAGCCTTGTCCATATGCCTGCATCACACTAGCATGTAGAACTATGCAATGCACAATGCCCCAGCAATATCAAGGCAGGCCAAGATACAAAAATGACTAGCACTAGCTGCTAGTACAACTTTCTAGCAGCTTAAGTAAACCTCATGCTTCCTAAACGCTTTGGTGTGTTAAGCCTAGGCACAATTCTTTTTCATGTGACGAAACTCTTGAGAAGAATCTCTTTACTCTCTGGATATGATGACTACCATGGCGCTTAAATGAAATATATTTGAAACTGAAGGATTGCAGGTTTAGATATGTTAAAATTGCACTGTACCAAACCAGAGCTAAAAAAAAAAGAAGAAAAAAAATTGGACAACGCCAATATTGACAAAGAATTTGCTTTGTCAATGTCTGCACTGTCCAATTTTTATTTTGGCCAGTTTATTGTTATTTATGTCTGCGTGCGTGCATGTGCACTGGCTTACTAAAATACATTAAGATAAAACATGACATTCTTGTACAAAACTTCACATTTCCATCGCAATGGGCATTAAGAATTGGGCATAGTTTCATAAAAGCAGTAAGTGATAAACCGGGTTACTAGTCGGTAACAATGCATTATTGCCAGTAGAAGAACCTAAAACAAGGACACCAAAGCAAAAACTCATAGGGCACATGCTGACGCATTCAGCACGTGTCCTGTGCTGTTTTTTTTTTTTGTCCCCTTGTCTTAAAGGACAACTGCAAAGAAATTTTGAATGATGTAAAAAGCCTAATTTCAGGTGGTGTCGACATAGAGCAGCGTCTCTACAAAATTTTATGTTTTAAGTATGAGAGGATGCGTCAGGAAAAGCTAATAAAAGTAGACATTTTAAATGCCGAAACTGGAAGAACAAAAATTGCCACTGCTACAACTTGCTGGAAGTGAAGCACAGCCCAGAATATTGTGCACCAGCATGGCCCTTTGACATGACCTCTGAGATTTGACAACATCTGCAGCTGTCCACAATGTAATGAAACATCTCAAAGGTGATGTGTTGTTATTCATGAAACACTTGCTCACCAGCATTTGCATGCGTTGTCTGCTTAGAAGCTATTTAAAGGCTGTTAATAAGAAATGCAGACAATTACTATCTCTGCAGTTTTGCCAAGGTCACTTTATTACTATACAGTACTACTCATTTATAACCAATTTAGCAAAAGTGATATGTTGTTGCACTTGTCTTCTTAAGAGACCCCGCAACACTCCCAAAAAAGCTTGTTGAGCAGCATCAATAGCATCATTACAAAGCCGTTTTCTCGTGCACTTTGTTCAACGCACTCCACGTCCATCTACAGCACTATACTTGGTTATGTGCAATTCACATTCGCACAAATTTGCGAGTGCTGTGAAAGAACTATGGTGTTAAGCCTTTACAGTGATCTTAACCATCTTCTAAACACGACAGATATGTAGGAGGTACTGTAATCATAAAACATTACACCATCAACAAGCACATGCAAGATCCACCTTGCAGAAGCTGTGGTAACCATTGCAATAACACTGTCAACAAGCTGAGCAGGCTTGGCAACCATGGTGCACCAACTTGCGCTACGTAGCATCAATGCCCTGCTGCTTGGGACACTGCAGTTCTATGTCAGAAGAGAGTGAATTGTGGCATCAAGAGCTCAAGTTGACGGGCACTCTAATTATGCTTGTATCTTGAAGTTCCTGCAACTGATAACTTGGGTGCATGTGTGTTATCACAATTCATTTTGCTCTTTGATATGCTGATAATAGATCTATAGCAAAGATGGTGGCCTTAAAAGAAAAAATCTGAGAACACCTAAGCACTTCTCATGATTTGTGAATGCGAAAGCATTAATGTCCATTTGAATGCCAATGAGCGGTCCTTCAAGTTATGAACAGGCAAGCAAGCGCATTGAGATGCTTGGTGCATTTTGATTTGGCTTTACCGAGGCGCAATTAGAATGCAGGCATGGACAAGAAACGTGTGGATAACACAGGCTTCCAAGAATGAAAGCGAGGGTGACGTGGTGATGCGGCGATGCCCTCTTCCCTCACGCAGTACCGTCACTGCAGATGGTCCCTTTCACCCACTCGACTCTGTCAAGGCCCAACGCCTGAGCTAGCAAGCGTGATGTGAGGTGTGCTCGTGATGTGGCGTCAGAGCCAATGGGAAGTTTTGCTGCTTTTAAGTGGTGCTGCTTGCAATTAATCATTACTGCACTCTGCCTCACCACTTTGAGCAGGGCAGTAAAAGCGAAACAGGAACAACAGGCTGCGCATCTTACACGAGGAAGAGGGGTTTGCCCATTCTGAGCTCCATGATCCTTCCATTTAACTGCAGTGTTGCAGAAAATCGGCGACAAACGATGAACGAGCCATTTATGTCATTCTGCACTTCAGTCACATTGCATTGTGCCAGACAAGTAAAAAGGCATACCTTATGCACAAAGAGTAAGATATGGTAATTTGAGAGAATACAGTTATGTACAGCATGAAAAATGTCCCATTAAAACGTGGGAAAAAGAATACCTATGGTATCTGTAGCTTAATTATAGCCTACAAGTATCTGTAGCTAAAAGTTGGCAATCACTGTGTAGCTTTTATTTGTCTACTGCACAACTCAGCTCTCTGCCTCAATAATTCAGAGCATAGTTTACCTAAGCATTGCAGCATTTTACATACTGTAATTTCTTTTGTAGAGACTGCAATTATTTTATTCCTGAAATTTCTGCCCACATGAAACATGCAATTCATGGCACTAAAGTTGTAATTGCTCAAGCAAGTTGTGGCCCAACAACGTGTGTGCATTGCAGTGGGTCTGGTAAAATGGATTTCACCCGCAAACGACTGAATAACAATAAAGGTATGCTTGTGACAACAGAGTCCGAGATTGCTGAATTCAGGAAAGAAGAATTTCATTGCTTTCAGATGACAAGAGTTACCTGAAGCTGAAATAAAAATCACCTGTGACATGTGCTTATGTAGTTTTTTTCTCAGCTGCTAAAATTTTCAGAATCTTGGAAAAGGTATTTCTATTACTGCTAAACTGAGTGTGAATGGGCATGCTACAATGAGTAAATGCAAATAATGTGATGACGAAGCATATATACTGTACAATCTCATCAATGCCATTCTGTTACATCAATAAAACAAAGTATTATGGTCTAACTTTATTAGCAATCTTACCATAAGTGGTTTATCAGAGAAGGGGGCAGGCAGCTCACACAAACATGCTGATAAAGTTCACACCCTGGAAAAACTCAGGCGGAGAAAAAAAAAAACTTACTTTTGATTGAATGTAAAATGAGCCACCTTTGGACTTGTCATTTACTTCAAACAAATGCTTGTAGTTCTTCTCCACTAGCTCAGGGTCAACTTTGTCGACATTCAAAATCTGCATTGCTTCCTGTAAATCAGAGAACATGTTCCATTCACAGCTGCATTTAACAACGCAAATATTTTCACCAACAAAAGAACTACTTTTATCTTGCATTAATCTTTGGTGTAAACAAGTTCTAAGATGCAAATTTGATAAACACGAGTGCAGTGTTGTTAGCTAAAGATCAGGGTCAGCTCCAGGCCACTTCACAGTGAAAAGTGGATAGAACTGCAGGCCAATCAACTCATAACAATCAGATGAGCGCTTGACAACAATGACCCCTGTAAGAACAATAACATCAGCAGCACCGCTTTTTAGTTTGCTTCATCACAAATTATGCCAGGAGCATGAAAAAAAAAAAGAAGCTATGTGGTGCTGCTTCTCATGGTCACTCACTGAGCATTTTCGCAACATTCAATTTATGCATTTGCTATGCCAGAAGCTTTTAGCACAGCCTGTTTGGCGATCAGAAAGTCTACCTCATAAAGAAATTAATATGAGCAGCCAACAGCGTCGGCGGCCAAGCAAAGATGACAATGCTGAAGCTTAAAACGTCCATGCTCTTTGAAAAAAAAAAAAAAACAACAACACCAACACCAGAAAGGTGGAAGGCAGATGTGGCAGTCGGCAGCAGAAGAAACGCCATTGACTTAAGTGGTTGCTACCACGTCTGCACCTCTACACGCGCTGGATATTTTTTACACATGTGTAGCACATGGGCAATGCCAACTGCCACTTTGAAGCCACCACCAGAACCATCTCCCACTTTCCTATCCAGCCATATTAATGCTTTGTTGCCAGTGCCAGTCGGCGCAATTATTTAGACTGCAACTGGTACATATCCATATATATACATGCCGTTAAAGGAAGTCGTGAGTTTCAATAGAACCAAACCACCCAGTTCTGTGGCCAACACCATTAAACTGCCCAAAAAGAAGGACTGCCTGGCTGGCGCCTGCACATTGCGCGGGAGTGGGAGCCTCAGCCTACCCAGGCGACATATCACATTACCCCAACACTGGGAGCAACTTAAGCCCCCCCCACCGATGTGCACCGTTGCATGCATTCTGGAGAATGAACATTCTTTTGTGCAGTGCTCATCGGCAACCACTAGATATTGTAGAGCACAGAAATAAACAGTTGTTTCATTACAAAGATGGATTAGCAACCCTCCTGTACCTAGTTCCTCTCCTGCCAGCTCAAACCATGAAACCCTAAACTCCATGTCAGTTAATTGTTCATAAGACATGTGTCTTGCGTGTCTAGCCTTTGTCGTATGTAACTGATGTCCAATTTGCACTGTCTTTTTTCCGTTCTTTAGTGTATTTGTTCATCAGTATTCAATATATCTTCATGTTTTCATATGCACATCCAATCGACTTCCCGAGTGCATTATAGTTTTACAGCTTTATAAGCATGCACATATTTACAATGATAATTACTGTTACAACAGGTGTGAGAAGTGATGGAAGGTTAGGGAACCATGGCAGGTAAAAGCTCAAACTGCATGTACAGTTATAACTACACATGCTGTTTGAGTTAAGACGAAGAACTGGTTAGGAACAAGCAGCAGCATTGTTATGTTTCTTGCGTTAAATATGGTTTTAGATGTCTACGTATGATGAATGCCGACAAGAAAAGAATTATGCAGATCCCACGAACTGTGGTAATCGATGTAATCAAAGCTTTCTTTGTTGGTTGCATTTATTGATGATAATTAGTGATGATGTTGATGGCAAAAATTTAATTTATTAAACATTTAGGTGGCGTTGACGTTAAACCTTACCTTGCATGCACCACTGCTGCTTGTCTGCGTAGTACACAGAACACACAGGGAGAGACTTTGCTCGAGGTGCTGTTGTGCACCATATTTTATAACCTCTGAGAGGGTTGAGCATTCTAATTGCCACAAATGGCAAGTCACATCGTGGCAGAAGCTTTAAATTTGAATTGGATTACGGGGCTGTACGTGCCAAAACCACAATGGGATTATGAGGCATGCCATAGTGGTGCACTCCGAATTTTGACATTGTGATAATCTTTAGCATGTCTCAAAATCTAAGTGCATGTGCATTTTTTATTTCGCCCCAGGCAAAATGTGGCTGCCACGTTCGGGATCAAATCCGTGACCTCTAGCAATGCCATAGCCACTAAGCTACTGCGGCGAGCACAAAAGTGTTGATTGGACGGTCAACCAATTCCGTAAGGTCGTCTGGACCCTGTGGTGCACTTTAATTAATGCGGCTCTGCTTCTGCACGCCCTGTGTAATTTGTCCGCTTGACATATTTGCATGGTTATTTAATTCTTTTCAGAGACAGCAGCAACGTACTGTACCGTACCTTTAACTTCAGCCTATCCGGTTTCCCAGCAACTGCTGCCGTATGGGCTCTTTGCAATGGTCAGGCGGCGCAGTGATCGGCTCAGCCGTCAGCGCCACCGTGCCAGTTGCACGAAACATCGAGGCGGCCACTGCTACGGAGGCATGCTTTTGCGGTGCTCGTTTGAAACCTGTCGGATGTCCTAAATTGCGGTTTTAAGGCAATCAAAAACATGCGAGGCCCATTTTGGACCACCGACGCTTGAGAAAGGACATCAAATTTACGACTACAATCATGTATATCGTGTCAAAGAAGTAAACAGCACGAACATCGCAGCAGGTGCTTAAATTAAATTACGCTGTTTTAGGTACCAAAACCACAACCTGATTAGGAGGCACGCCGTGGTGGGGGACTCCAGAATAATTCGAACCACCTGGAATTCTTTGACGTGGCCCTAAATCTAATTACACAGGTGTATGGTATTTTGACCCCATCGAAATTCGGCCGTCTTGGCTGGGATTTGATCCCGCGACTTCGTGCTTAGCAGCCCAACAACATAGCCACTAAGCAACCACTGCAGGTCGCGAAGTATTTGTCACAACAAAGCAAGCATGCTTACGACGTCGAACTGAAAGTGAGTTAACAAATCATTATTTTATGCCACTTAAGTGAGTAAATATGACCGTGGACGTCTTTCAACTGTCATTCGTCGCTTCATTACTTGGAGAAGAGGCAGACCCCCCCCCCCCCCCCGTATGGGAACTGCCTCTTCTCCTCCCTCCTCTATACAGGTCCCCTCTGGACTCCCAGGTTAGTAGAAAGGGAAGCTCTGCAGTTTCTGCAATGGAGGGGAGTCACGGATAAATTTCAGCTGTCAAGAGGGTAATGTGGCAACACCCAGGGAGCTCCAGAGAGCATTGCGCACATTCAATGCGCTGGAGTCCAAAGGAATTTCTCGCACCGCCTTTCCTCTCTGACTCACTCCTGTCATGTATACACAGGCTCTGAATCCCCTCCCCCCCCCCCCCTCCCTGACGCAGCGTGCCACACAGCAGCAGTCACAGCAGTGGGAAAGTGAAAGGAAGCGGCAAAGAAAGCTTCGCTTTAATAGACTTGTTGTGAGTTCGCATTTCACCTTGAGGGTGTTTCTTCTTGTTCTAGTCAATCCTTCGTCTTACCTCAAGCAGCACGCGTAGCCACGTCTTCATACAAGCTAGCCCCTGTAGAAGCATTATTAGCAAACAATGCTAAGCAAATGCATGTTTGCGTGCGTGTATGTGTTTTACTTAGAAGAAACTGCCATATGGTACACGAGGGCACCTAAACGTAAGTGTGCAGGCCCTCCTTGCGCTAAAATTGTAGCAGTATAGAAACTGTTATTCATAAGCCAATGATACCTCCGAATTTGATCAGTCTGGCCGGAAATTCTTAGAAAGTTCTCTCGTCTAGTCCTCTCTCCTGGGACGAGGCATAGCAACCACTGCCTATGTTTGTTCATAAAATGTATTGCTCAATTTGAAAAACAGCCGAACCTACGTGAAACCCGTCTACGGTTGCCACTACTGAAATGCATTGCCAGATTACATGAACCTTGCAAACCTCTTAAAGCTCTGCGCCGTCCTTCGAGAGAGAAAACGGCAGTTTATTACATGTTGTGGGCAACGCAAAGGGGGCAGTAAATACGTACCTGTAGGCTCATGCCTAGCTTGACACTAGCGGCAGCCCTCTGGGTAGTGTCGCCTCTCCCAGCGCTAGCATTTCTCGCAGCAGCTTGGCTTGCTGAAAACGACAATTAGTAATAGACACTACAAATTCAGAGCGCGCGAAAGTAGCCAAACTATACGCAGTTGATCAGCTCACCCGCGTATTCCTGTTGCAAGGCGCGAGCAAACGCTCTTGCGACGACCTGGGCTCCGACAACAATGACTTGTGCCAAATATTTTGCCTGCAGCAAAACAAAAGGATCAAGTGCAACTTGGAAAAACTGCGCAGAACGACCTTTGTTAGAAAATGCGAGCCACGGCAGGGCACGTCACTACGAAGGCCGATAATCGTTACAGTTGACTGCGCCGGCAACAAAATTAAGGGTATTACCATTTCCGTATCTCCGTACAATCTGGTGTCCGTATACCTGCGCCGATGGCACGAAATCAACAGGCTTCTGCGGAATCAAACCAAGTTTCATTACGAAGTCATGGCCACCGACAAAACGCACATGGAGATCGCCATGTTAGATTGATGTCGATGTCGATAGACACGCCTAGCGTGCACAAAGGTGACGCAACGGTGTCAAGCCGGAGACTGCCGCGCAGATTTCAAGGCCATCCCGGCGTTAACGAACTTTTTAAAAAGTACGGGCCTGGGACTGTAGGCTTTGAGCATGCCAAATTGCTTGCCATGTTTTACATCCTCCTCTCGTCATAGTCACCCATCATGCCTTCACCACGCGCTTCTTTCTTTCCTCTTTTTTCCCCTTTTCCCCTTCCTCCAACGCCGAGTAGCTGGCCAGAGGAATGTACCTCAGGCCGACCTCTTTGCATTTCGTATCATTAAACTTATATACCTCTCTCTCTTTTTCGCCGCTGAAGGAACACATTCTCAACTTGCCCAAAAAGTGATACTGCAGTGCTGCTTCTCGACATCATGAAATTGCTATCACACATAAAACACTAAAAATGGCAATAGAGATGGAAAGGCAACCATGTTGTAATAATATTTATTTAAGAAGAATACATCTGTACAACAGCATGCGCTGTCATTTTCGCTTGAAATATACATTTGTATTTGTCATATACAATATACACATATCACTCTATATTTGAAGCACATCACTTCTTTTTATGGAAGCACCAATATACCCGAGGGGTGAGTGAGTGGACGAGCTAAAGGTCCATTTGGTCATCCTCTGATGTGCTTTGTGCTTCCCGAGATGCCTTTTGTTTGAGCTGAAGGGCAGAAGTGAAGCAACAACAAAAGTATGACTAAAAGGCACATCACAAAAGGTGCTAAACTTTAGCAGCAACAAGCAAAGGTAGTGCAACAATACTCTAATGCAGTGCGTAGACACTTCATATATGCTTCTCAAGGAACAGGAACTACACGCCAAATGAGAATTTCCTGCGCAGCTAACTAAAACAAAAACATTGCAATAACTTCCGCAACAGCTGCATTTTTCCTTCTTGGGAGTTGTGACAAAACAGGTCTATGAAAAACAATAAAATTTTCTAAGACTTTTCCATTTCTAAATTCTTTCGTATGGCTGCACTCTCATGAAAATTTCCCTGTGCCTCGAGGCTGCTCACATATTCCTGAAGAATTGCTTTTCCGGTCTCTTTTGCAGTGCGTTTCGCAATTCTTTTGAATCCTAAACCGCGGACTGCCGTTGTGGCCATAGTGACATTGGTGACAGAGCCCATGGCACTGTCCACCACTTGTGCAGCATCTGTTCCATACCTGAGGAGAAACCAGTGCACAACATTCAGACATGTAGAAATTGCAAGTGAACGTAATAACTAATCTCAATAACTAAACATTGCACAAGCTAATGCTATCAAGTAGAAAAATGAACCATCGAGACAATTCCGGAAAGACACATATATGAAAATCAATATGCTTGCATATTGTCATCACAGGTTCCAATAGGAACCTGTGACATATCTGAATAAATAAACAAACCTAAAACTTGTCTTGGTTAACTTTATCACATGCACTATGTTTTTGTCACCAGCTCATCCTTTAGCAAATTGGTATGTGTTCATAACTGATGCTTCATCACTGAATGATGCTGCCATGTAGGCACACTACAACAGATTATCACTCTTGTTGCCTGAGCAATTCTACATTTATCAATTGATGCAAGGCAGTTATGTTGCAGCACATAATCCTACACTGAAAATACAGTGATAGAACTGTGTTGCACTGCATATAAATTTACATACATGAACAGGCATGCCAGCTTTTTGCAACTCTCAGAACTTTCAGAACAGTGATCCTCATGGAACTATCTCAAGAGTAAAAACGCCGTTGCTAATTCCAAGCCCTAAACCCTAAGCCTTGAAAATTATTATCTGCTCATTCATTAGGTAGCTAATTCATTCATCAATAGGAACTGTCACTTTCATAACTATGTCATATAAAGCAACTGTCACACTTTTACACAAACAGATAATTGCAGTAGTGAACATGTGCTGTGTATTGCACATCATGTTGAAGCAGGAAGCGCATGTCTTGCAAATTTAACATTAACATTGAGAATTCATACTTACTTGTGGCCAATAACCTCAACTGTCTCATTGGCAAGGCTGGTAGCCAAGATCTTGGCTGCATTTTCCAAACCAACATACACAGTGGACAAACCTGCGCATCAGTCAAAAAAGGAAATATGGAGCATATTTACACTTTGAACTCCACTCATTTGCAAGCAAAAAACAAACATGAATGGCAATTGATTGATTGTTGAGATTCAAACACCCAGAGCTTGATCTTTTAGCGCACACCTGAATTTAGGTACTTGAGTATTTTTGCATCTATTCCTATCAAAATGCAGCCATGAGTCGATACCATGGCCTTGTGTTCAGCAGCACAATGCCATAGCTACCGAGTCCCCGCAGTGGGTACTTGAATGGTGAGCCCAAGGAATCTACCACCTGGCACAAGGTCACGGTTTCGACGCCTGGCTGTACCAGTAGCTTTTTCATGGCGGTGAAATGCAAAAATATTTGTGTACTTCAATATAGGTGCACGCTGCAGAACCCTAGCTGCTCAAAATTATTCTAGAATCCTCCACTACACAACCTCTCATAGCCACAGTGCTACTCAGGGACATTAAACCACGTGAACCAATCACTATGGACCCCATTGCATCATTTACTCACGAGACCATCGATTAGTTTTGCTGCTGCTATCACACAAACCTGCAAAATTTTGCTACCATATTGTTAGCATGGGCAAGGCATATTCACTGCAGGCTGTGGGCAACTCCCGCCAATTTGATGTCAGTCTAATAATTTGTGCCTTTGATAGATTCAGCTGTGGCCAAACATCACAATCACTGCCCACACTCTTCGAAGGAGGAATAGTGAACATAGGATGCACAGTGCTGACTTCACATTCTATTCGACTTGCCTTGTAGGCCCCCCTTGGCAATGGTGATTGCGCTTTGCACTTTGTCCATGCTTGTGGAAGGCACTTCTGGTACGCCAGCCACGCAAGTGTCACAGGACACATTTGTGGCCACCATCTGTGCCACTGTCACCGTCAGCTCACCCACCTTGTTGGCTGCAGTAAAGTCAAATGCGCTAGGGTTTGCAGTTTATGTATACTAGAAAACAACAGGCACACAGAAACACTCCTGCATAGCGTTAACCCTTTCCATGTGAATCTTTTTTTTTTCTTTATCCAGGAAACCACCCAAATTACTTGAACTTTTTAATAGTCCATTATTGCGAGCAGCTTTCAGCATTGCAATAGTATCAGCAGTTCATTTGTTATAGCATTCTGTTGTATGGTACTGTCAATACGTTCATGTTCTTGTGTTACACATAGGCATGGCCAAAGAAACAGTCTATATAAATCTTGACATTTCTTAGAACAGAAGTCACATGTGCTTCTGTTATCCACCATGCGATGCACGAGGAAAGGAAGTAGCAAAGGAGTCGATGGCAAAGCATTTCCGCCAAGTCATGTCCACACATGGGGGCAAGAGAAGCTGCAGAGGCTCAAACTCTCTCTCACACTTGTCAGTATAATCGAAGCTCTGAACACAACTCACTAGAGCATTCCGGGTCTAACTGTTTAGTTGAGGTGAAAAAACATAAAAAAAACACCAAGATCCTGACATTGAAAAACATGGCTGTCATCACTGCAACCACCTAACTATGCACAGCCATTTTTTTAAACCCTGGGCAGCCAGACTTCCACTGTGTTTGCACCCAACCGCACTCACAATAAAACAGTTTTCTGGGGAGCTGGTGCCATCTGGTAGCACAGAATTTGCACTGAAATGATAAAACAGCTATAACACTCGTCCATGGTATTAGCAGACTAAAAGAAATCCCTGGATGAGTGAGATTTGTAACTGGCATGCATATTGTAGAAAATGCAAACTGCCTGAACAAGCGAGAGTTGTCCTCGGCATGGAAAGCTAGCCCAGCACTAATAAGAAATTCGGCAAGTCGTACCACTGTGCACCAAATCACCTTGGTGTGATTAGGATAGGATGAAATTATGCATCAGGGTGCCCTGGTGCGATTTGCTGAGGATGCCATAAATTGGAACACTGAAACAGATACACACAAGACGGTGCTGTCTCTGTGTATGTTTTTTTCTATGTCCTTGTTCAGACGCGCTTACGCATGGATTCAAACCAACTAGCCTGCCAACGTGTTTTAATATGAAGCTTTATCTCTAACACTCCCCATTCATGTACACGTGAAATGCAGTAAGACTAATTATGGCTGCTGCTGAACCAACTTGAACCCAGTTCGCTTACTTTTTAAAATTATATCTCAAATTTAAACACTAGAAATTTTCAGAAGAATGAAGGCCCAAGTTTACAATATCCCAATTACACAGCAACAGAAAAGTATAATAATTCTGTATATGGCGTCTCTTATGATGTACAAGGCAGACAAACTGATGTATATTGCATGTGGCTTTAAATCATACCTGTAATTTGTGAATATGTTACTACCTTTGGAAAACTTGTGTAAACAAAGTAATGATTGCATGTCGTAAAGTGGTAACCAATAAAAAAACTTGGAAGCTGAAATTTTTCTAAAATTTTCCGTTTTTCAATCCACAGAACTTTGGTAAAAAATTTGGGGCAATAAAATTTGAGGTTGTAAAGAAGACATCTACTCCCAACATACGATTGTACGTACTTAACTCTTTCAAGTGCAACTCCTTCAATTTCAATTTGGTAGGACTAATATATATCCAATGAGAGCTTTTCTACCTTTCATACATTTTAGAAATGGCACAGGAAGAGCAAAAAAAAATTACACTTGATAGCAGAAGCAAAAAACAAATGTGAGTCAACCTTAGAGGGACTGATAATAAATTTTTAATGACCCAGTTTTTTTATGGCCTAAGGATCGGGTATCGGACGTTGAGCCTTTCATTAGAATCCACACTAAGAAAGGGCCGTTGATACCCAAAGTTGAGACAGTCAGGGTCCTGGGTTTTGTAGAAGCGGATGGATCGAATAATTGAACCATTCAGTGTATTACCAAGAAGACGGAAGAAGCCATAAGGCCTATCAGAAGGATATTTAATAAGCATAGGGGTCTAGGAGAGGAAGGTGCGATGCAGTTAGCTCACGCATTTATTCTGTGTCAGTTCTCGTATGTGGCAGCTATGCTAAATTGGAACAGGGGAGAAATGATAAATTGGAAGCTTTAATCAGAAAAGCCGTTAAGGCGGTGCTTGGTCTGCCTGTGAGTACGTCAAACGACATGTTGTTGTGACTGGGTTGGCATAACACTTTAGATGAAATTGCTGAAGCGCAGCATACAGCACAGAGAGAGCGGTTGCTAGGTACACCAGCGGGTAGGTATATCTTAAGCGTCATTGTAGAATCGGTGGCTGTGTCATGCGATGGGGTGCAGCTACACGAGTTGAACGTGAACCTTAGTGCCAATATCATGGTTCGTCCGTTTCTGCGGAATGTGCACCCTGTGCACAATGTAGGGAGAGCTAGGGCTTTATTTCGAGAGGCAAAGGATCAGGAGGAGGAGTCTGCGTTTCTTGACGGGGCATGGATTAATGGGAAAGATGCTTATTCAGTGGTGGTGGTGGTAGATGACAAAGGGAGCGTTCGAAATGCCACTTCCATTTGTACAAAAGATTCGGGGATCGCCGAGCAGGTGGCTATTGCTCTACCACTAATTCATTCAGGAAGAGTTTGGTGTTTAGCAAGTCGTGATCTGTAATTAAAGCCTCCTCGAAGGGACTTGTTGAGGAACCGGCTTACAGACTGCTGCAGGGTAGGGATAACACTTTGCATACAGTTACTTGGTTTCCAGTGCACATGCAGTCAGTGGAGGGAGCCCCGTGTAACCTCAACAAGGTGGCGCACAGGGAGGCACGAGGATTAGTGCGCTGTGTACTCCCTGAAGAGGCTAGATATCCCGCTCCTGAGTCCAGGGACCAGCCGTTACAACCTACAACGAGATCACCAAGCACTATTACTTAGGGCGCAGGGCATTACCCCTGCCACATTCTAAATTAAATTGGGAACAGGCGGTTACATTAAGGCTCCTGCAGACACGAACGTAACCTAACCCGGTCATCATGAATAAAATTAATCCGGACTGTGGGGTTTCACTCTAATGTAAGTGTGGGGTTTGCTCGATTTAGAACACATGCTTTGGCGCTGCTTGGCGTTGGCCGGTGATGGTTCTCAAGGTGAACAGTGGTGGCAGTGGACGCTGCACAGTGAAGTGCTGGCAGAACAACTCAGGGCTGTCCAAAAGGCCTGTGTGTCGGCAGAGGGGCTCGGCTTCTCTGTCCCGACGTGGGAGCGGCCCACATCAGTCCCAGACTGATCCCTCAGGACCTAAATAAAGTTCTTCACACCATAACCGCAACACTGAAACGCGAGAGCAACGCCTATAGCCCGCTTCTCACATTGAGTAAGAAAAACGGTGAACAGCTTTTGCAGGATTGAGTGCAACTTTCATTACACACTGCATTTTTACTGTTTTACACCATTCTAAAATGTTGCTGTAGTAACGTGCTGCACCTGTGGCTGCTGCAAATCCTAGTGATAGCTAGTTAAAGCCCCTCCATTTTCCAAAAGTAGCGCCATTCTTAGATCTTACCGCCACCCAGCTCTCCCCGACGTTTCCTCCTCCACGCCTCCTGTCACCCCAGCCTCCTCCACTCCCCCATTGGCCAATCTGTGTCGCATGGAAGCAGGTGCCGCGCTTTTGTATATTTTTTCTTTCCAGCACGCTCCAACTGCCATTGTTGGCCCTGCGCGACGAAAGTACGCGCAAAAGGACTGATCAAGTGTGTTAGCAGAACAAATCGAGTGTGTTAGGGAGGAGAACTTAACTGTGATGCCATGCTGTTGCACCTTCGGTTGCCGCAACCGACACAGCGACGGCAAAAGGCTTCTTTCTTTACCATCGGTGAGCGCAACGCACAAAGAAGATAAGTGTGGATACATAGGATCGGGCGGGCTGACTCAGAGTGAGTGGCAAAAGAGCCACAGCTTTGTGAAGTGCCACGGTTCCTCACAACCTCTTGTTTTGAGCTTAGTTCATGCCTGCCACTTCGAAAAAGTGTATGTGTTTATGCTGTGCATGCTTTTAGGGCGTCTACGTTGACTTTTTTTTCGAATCTGCTCTCTTTATTTCATCTAGTTTCAGCTTGCGGCAAAAGTGTACGCATATGCAGCTGGCCTGTGACATAAAAGCGACTTTATTCATGCTATGTTTTGAGCTCCACCAGAAGTTAGCACATTCTCAATGATTTTGCAAGGCTCACTACAGTCGTTTATATTCAAATGTACGTCCACATGTATTGGTCGTAGCAGACGGCTCCCGATAACTTTATTTAAGTCACCTGGGGATGGTTAACCTGCACTTTGATCGTAGTTGTACATGGGCCGGTAAATTCCACATTGGCGTTGCGTAATTCTTGCGTGGGCGTGGTAGCGCTACGCCAGTAGTTGGCGCCTCTGCGTGATCGTATTGCTTTATTAGATTTTATTTACTAGTTGTAACAACATGTCATTATTTCGTATTATTGACGGCGCCTCCAGGGCACCAAAGTGGCACTTGTAAAGTCACGTGCACTCCAGAAGCCTCTGTTAGCTGTTACATGTGCCCTCCTGGAGCACTACTTGTAATAAAAAAAATTTTTAAAATCTATTGTCGCGATTACCAAAGCACCCCCCAACGAAAAAATCGCCCCGCAACTGCTGCAACATACCGCACCCGTGTGAGGAGACTCACAGAACACTAATGAGGAATCTCTCCACGGGCCTCTTGCATTTCGCCTCCATTCCGGCTGCTGCCAGATGCATCCTCAATATTGGAGGCATGAGCAGCGGCTACTCGCACGTTTTGTGTGCAGAATTATAGTGGCCGAGAAAGGCCGCAAAGGACTGCAGGCTCGCTGATAAGGATTAAAATTTTTACTGCTTAACGTCAAGATATTTATGCGTCCGATTAACTAAATGGGTATTGCATGCGTCATAGGCACTGTATGTGAACCTACGAAACCACGTACACATACTTTCACGCTGTCAAAAACCTGAAACTTTGGTAATTATGCGCGTGTTTGAGCACACCGCGTGCATGCGTCCTGTTTCAGCAACACGAACTGTCAACGTGCGCGTGCTTTACACCTTAAATAATAGTCCATTTCCCTATTTTTTCCGCAATTCCAACACAACATTCTTAAGGACAGTTACCAACTGATGAAGCAAGCTCTCGATTGAAAAAACTGCTCCGCAGGGCTCGAACGAACTTTTCTGAGGATTTCCTCTGGTAGCATGTTAGCCGTCGTCTGCTACGGCAGGGCCAGCATGGGCGGCGCCACGGTTGAGGCCGCGTCGAGCAGAGGAGGAGGGAAGTGGTTAGTGCTACTTTTGGAGATTGACAATGTGGTGCCCTCTTTAGGCTAAGAGCACAAGTGCTCACAGCGCCACCATGGCCTTCGAGATCGGGCGGCACACATTGTAGCCCCTTCTCAGAGGCCATGGTGCTACTTTTCTACTCGTAACAAGCGAAGATTTAGCTGCGTATTGTAAGTTACAGAAAAAGCTCATTATTGAAAAAAATGTATTGCATTTCAATATTTCACGAAGGCTGAGGAGCCATGTACACTAATTGAAGGTCACATGATAGGGCATCCTATTTTGTGTCATGCTTTTGCCACCCGAGGGCACCAAAGGAAATTTTACTTGTTATGAAGAATTAAAAATTTAAATCCTCATTTAATGAGGAAAGCTCCTCGTTTTAGTCAATAGGAGACAATGTTTCGATCAGTGGGACTATCTCGATTCACGTTCTGAACGGTTGTCTGTCCCTTTAAAGCACCTTGGAAAAGTTAGTAACCATTTACCGACACGTTCTGTGACATTGCGCACCGAGCCCGTGACAGTACGCAGGATCTCAAGCCCTTGCTTCACTCTGGGGTCCACTATCACCGGCTGGGCTTCTGGCTTGAGGTACTGCTTGAGCCGCGCTGTGCCCATTTTGAGAGCCTCACCAGTCACCATGGCACCCTTGGTCAAACCCTTGGACAGCGCCTCCGAGCCTGGAGAGAGCAGACAAGATGGCAACAAAGGCACTAAATTGCAGCAGATGCTACATTGGACAAGCTGGTAGGTGCATTAACATTCGCGTGCATTAGCATGAACATTCTCTGGGGGCTGTTGGAGGGTCGAACATGGCTATTCACTGCCGCAGTTGCCTGGGCTGTTCTCCTTTGTTTTTAAAAGAGATTATAGGCAGAAAAAAAATGGCCAGCTGGAAAGAGATTGTAGAGGCAGTGGCCACACGACGCTTTAAGGATGTGACTGCGCTAGCTCACTGTCAGTTGCGGTTTCTCAGAAATAACTTTTGTTTCTTTCTATGTGATACACACGTGTTCAGTGCCTCAGCAGTCTGTCAGCGTTTTCTTAGTATTTATATTACACCCCTGTTTAATGTCGCTCCGTATATTTTATTGGTTTTTAATGTTGCTTTTTGGGTGCACACGTGTGTCTGATCTATATAAGCTTGGCGTTCATTTCATTACATCATCAGTTGTCAGTACCGCTTCGTGTCATCCCATTCTGCAAGTCTGGTTTTGCTTGCGGTAACTTCCCAAAATTATAAATCACCAACTGGCCTACACCCGCACTCTGCTATGCACAGGTAAGACTGAGTCGCAGTGTTTGACAATGTGCTGAAACAGCACAGAATGGATTTTTGGGCTTGTTGGCACTGCAGTGCTAAAACACTGCCAAAAGAGTGCAAAATCACAGGCACAAGGAAAGAGCTGGACACCACAGTGCTGCAGTGTTTAGAGTGCTCTGTTGGCACTATGGTGTATAGCTCCGTCTTGGTGCGTTCTTTGGTGCATTAACTTTTACAATGTTGAAGCACCATGTGATTCCCAGAAGAAGTACTATAAAACAAAGTTGTACACAATCATCATTACCAAGGAGGAAAACGACTACTGTTGCATGACAATTCTGAGGCATCACCATCAAAAGTATAGAGGAAAGGCTTAAGGAAGATGGGCCCTACCCTATCGGTAATTTCTAGATGTAGAGCGCTTTGAGAGTATGGGAGATAGAGCAGAGAGCAGGTGGTAAGGGCCAACCATGACGAAGGTGTCACTAAAAGCTAGCTTGAACCAAACAATGCCTTGAAAGGTACAGCCACCATGCAGCCCGTATATTTCCTAAGAGACAACATGCAGATGCTACCTGAAGGAAAGGAGGGGAGATGTCAGAGGTCTTGCCAAGGCTACTTGCCTGATGTCATAATCCCTCCTAGTCTTTTTTCTTCCTTGATGCCCCTTACCATAAACAAAGGCTACTGACAAATAGCACTCCCATTTTAAACTGAAGCTTAACAGACAATTAACAAGCAGTGCAAAATCAACGACAACACAGGATCAACAAAACATGAGCGTTGACTTAAGCAGATTTTAATCAGATTTTAAACGTATGCACACACACACACGCACAGTACTTGCAGTGAAAATATTTGTTAAAATGCAAATTTCATTAAGTTGAGGTTTCCGGGTATCAGGAACAGGTGTCTAGAAAGGTGCTGGTGAATAACACCTTGTCATTAAACATCTATAAACAGAATCCCACAAAAAACACTACAAATTATTATGGAATTATGCTTCAATAGCACTGATGCTTGCAGCACAGATTGTGGTAAGAGCAATGCTTCAACATGAAGTGGACATGCTACTAGCAGCCACCGTCACATGCTGCCATGCGTATGCATGTATCATTGTCACGGCTTGCCAAAGCTAGGCTACCATGTTGTTTGCTTACAACTGTGAGTGATCAGTCAAGACCGGGGCCACCATGATGTTGTTCAATATAACGACAAGGCACAATGCTGCTGAGACTATACACATTTCATTTTGTCATCACTGAGGCACTAAACTGACTTCCACTTGGTGTTCTCCTGTTCTGACTGGCCAATGGTGTTTCCATATCTGTGAGCATCAATGGAGAGCATACAGTGAAATTTCTTTACCGACATGAAGGACAGTGAAATGGTGTTCCATCCGCTCAATAGTTCATGCTTTTTGACATTCGCTGGCAACATTTCCATGCAAAAGGAATTGTGCAAATGATGCATTTAATGTTAGGCTGTCTTTTGCTTGTCACAGAGGCTCAACTTATGCACACGCAATGCGTGTGGACTTCGGTAAACTTCACAAAAACATAGGTGTTCCAGCTTAAGAGTAGCGCATGATAAGACACTGACCCGAAGGACAAGACAGGCAGTTGAATTAGAATTAAGCTTGAATCATGAGCTAACTAGCACAACAGCATGTATGCAGTCAATACATTGGGTTGAATTAAGCTAAGGTTAGGAAAAAAAAGTTAGTTGCATACTGCAGATTTTGCTAAATTGAGTTTCTGTTATACTGAGCTTCAACTGTATATGTCATGTTAGAAGAATGGCTAAAAGCACTCTTTCGTCATTCAAAAAATAATAACTTTAGGAAGACACACGTTTAGAGCAGTATGACAAGTGGGTAATCAAAACTAAGGCAGGCCAAGGCACACACCTGCTACTATGCTCTCAGACACCTGCTGGCTGAAGGAAGCAGACCGACGGAACCGGCTCATCACAGAATCTGGGAGACCGCTCAGGTCTGTCAGGGCCTCCATCTTCATGGCAGTCAGCTCTTCCATGAGAGACTCAAAAAGCGAGATCATCTCGTATGGCAGGTCAGCAGGAAGCAGGACTCCCACAAAAGCCCCTGTGCAGTAGCCAATGGACGAAAACTATTTTATACGCCCTCTCTACTCCTTGAATAGTCAGTTGCAACAAAAGTACAAGTCAAAATCAAGTTCTAGTGTAAAGAAAGGTAATTTAAACAATAACGCTACACAGCAGGGGCGGCACTAGGGGGGGGGGGGCACAAGGGGGGGGGGGGCAAATTTCCGCCTCCCCCCCTTTGCTCCACTGCCACAAGACTGCCGAAAAGCTGACCCAAGGTAGGTGGTATAAAACAAAATGTCAATTTTGATGTCTTATAATTTGGAGGCAGAGGTATGAAAACAGCGCCGCTTACAAAGGACGGCCTTGTTTAAGCACAACAATTTATTACAGAAAATTTCTGATCACAAGCAATTACCCTCGCACTTGTGATAGAATAGGTGCTTGAAATACAGTGCGAACTGCCACAATAAGATAAAAATGGTTCCAACAGATCTAAATAGACTTAAAAATGGGCTACACTTCTACATTGTTCAGTCTGCTTGCGTGAACCGGTAAGTTCTTGTTTCGATATGGATATGGATACTTGACAATGGAGATATGATGTGCATGAACAGAGGAAAAGCATTTTAACATGTTTTACCTGTTTAACGATGTAACATTAAATATAATTTGTGGTAAGGAAGGAATTGCAGGCGAACAGAACGCACATGCAAAAGAAAAACAGGACAA
The DNA here is from genome assembly GCF_050947875.1 of Dermacentor variabilis. Taxonomy (NCBI): domain Eukaryota; kingdom Metazoa; phylum Arthropoda; class Arachnida; order Ixodida; family Ixodidae; genus Dermacentor; species Dermacentor variabilis. Next base: position 62,313,042 of record NC_134571.1, on the reverse strand, counting down.
GATAAACTGCACAAACAGTTACCAAAGAGCACATCTGGAATTCACATCTGGAATGCACATGGCGCAGGTGCCCAACTTGTGCTAACATTCAGTAGCACATGGTCACTGTGAGTCATGTGAAACTTGAATCAAATCAAGTGTCATCCTGCTCAGCACAACCAAAAGAATGCTGACACAGTTTCCAGGCTGTTTCCGTTGTAAAGTTACATTTTTGCAGCACTAAAGAATCTGTCACCTGTTTTGGTGATGCACCAGTTTTTAAGAGGGCTAGGGAGCCATGCAAGATTGGCTAGAAATTTCTTACCAGCTTCTTTCAAAGGTGCATCAATGTTGGGAAAAAGGTAGGCTCCATAGCCTGACCTCAGGGCCGGGGACTGCTTTGGAACCAAAGGGTAAATCCATGTGCCCACTTGTAGCCACGGAAGTGGGGCTTTATCATCAGGAAATATGGCATCCTGTTTGCCCGGCAAGCGGTACACATGGAGATTTGTGGGCTCAGGTGGTGCCTCAACTCCTCCTCCACCAGAGATATAGAAAATCTGGAGTGGGCAAGAATTGGGAACAAAGATAAGATAAAAGTAAAATTTGACTTTGAATAAATTGGTTACGAGTGGCATATACTATCAAAGCAAACTTGGCAAACCTGCAGGACTGCTAATTGGGCTAATTTTCTTGAGTTGTGAGGCACAACCTTGGCAGTATATTTGCTACAAATACACGTTTCCCCAGAATCAAGACAACAGTGGCCAAACAAAACACACAAGTGACCATCACTACACACAATTGGCTTAACAAATATACAGAGAAAAAGAGTAAGATCTAGTATCCTGCATTGCAAGATGCTACTAGCACAACACCAAAGAGATCTCTCAAGGCTTATGTTTCCACCAAAACATTTGCTAGCTTAGTCCAGCCTGACACTGTTTCTAGGAAAGGTGGAAAGAAATGCAATATTTCTAGATAGTTAACTTTTTTACATATTTATTATGCACAGTTCACATAACCCATAAATTTTGATCACCTGTAATTAACACTGATTATTTTGTCAAAAGTTATTTGCAAGTGCCCATTGATTCAAAACAGGAAAGTTTGCTCTAAACTGGAGATACAGAATAATCCAATCAACAAGAGTAAATAAAACGAAGTTTTGTTATGACCACCTTGGCACCGGGAGCCCACGAAGGCACATTGCTAAAAAGGGGTCATTGTGTGTAGTTAGCTCATAAATGAGCAAAGCCTACTTATGAAGCCATTGAATGTACCCTAAATCTTGGATCAGCTTTGATGACTATGTCACCAACAAATGTACAGCTCAAATTAGATACAATGTTTACATCCAGTTGTATGTGGTGAATTTTTCAAGCTCATTTTCTTTTAAACATAGGCGCATTTGGCTATGTTTATGCAAAATCATCACAGTATTCCTCTTGTTAGGCGACATTAGCTGTTTACAGGGACACAAAAGGCAAAGATTACACCAAGATAAGCAATTTAGTGCTTCAAAATGTTATTAATATGGGACATGGATATGAGACTGGGCCTTACCTCTTACATATTTCAAACCTCTTGCCTGCAATACTTGCACACTGTCTGCCAATTATTACAGAAAAAAAGAAAAACTTAAATCCAATGAACAATATGAATTTACTGATGGGTGGCTTTAACTTTCACCTACCACTTCCAATGGCTAGCAAAGCTTTTATTGCGATAGCAACTATATGGACACTCTAGGCGAAGTTTTGCCAACAGTATTGTCGTGATGTTTTGTATATATTTAGATAGAGCATGCCACATGTTTATCCATACCATATATGCAAGGTAGATGCTACAATATTCAATCGACATAGCTGCTCAGACAAGGTATTGTTGTCTTGGCTGTATTACTCCCGAGAATTTCCAAAGAATTCTTTTTGAATTGCAGTGCGCGACAATAGTAATTTCACATTTAACTTGCAGTGCACGCCTTTTATCTTAAATTTTCTCAGCCTATTAGAAAGTGCAAAACAATATTAGTGTTCACAATCTGATGATTGAGTATTAGCACTGGTACCACTCTTTACAGGCAGTGCAGTGGTACCTGTGCGATCCCTACATGGCGTGCTAAAGCTTTGAATGGTGCCAGAAATTTTGGCACACCGAGCATAGTTGTAACACAATCCGAGGGGTTCAAAGGCGGTACTAAACCTTGTTATTGTTTTGCTTGAACTCTTTATTTTATTTTTATGTTTAGAGATTGGATGTTCGAAAATGTGTATTTGTCCAATTCAAACATTTCACACAATCTAGTACTGCACCACCAGCTGTTCAAATACTGACAGTCCCTTGCAGAAGCCAAGCTGACACTCAGCAAGCAATGTGCAATAGTTGCAAATTATGTGCAAATGCAAGCACATAATCCGATCATATATACGCTTTGATCGGGGAAATACAAGCGCTCTCTTGTTACACTTTTCATGGTGTGCTGTTGCACGCCAAGCATCGCAGGCTTCCGTTCACTGGACATTTCCTTAATTTGAATGTGCGATCTAACCACGGTCAGCCACGGTCTTCAGTTTAAAGACCCGCTTCATCCTACCTGAACACCAGAATCGATGCAGAAGAGCTCCTCTGCTTCCCTTCGCGGTGGGCGGGCTGTACCCGCACTCGTCGCCTCGTCGTAGGTCGGTGGCCTGTCGGCGTACAGAGGTGCCCCGCCGGCTGCTTCGATGGCCATAAGCCGAAACTCGACTTCGTCCTTGATGTGCCGCATCTTCCGTTGCATGGTGCGCGCCCTCTCCCACTCCGGACCATTGCAACCCGGACGCTCGCAGTTCAGGTTCAAGCCATTGGCCAACTTTTCTAGCCCCTTGTAGTACATCTCGATGGCAAGGGCGTTTTCGCCCTGTTCTTCGTAGCTGAGGCCTTGGGACACGTACAGGAAGGCCTCGTCATGGTTGGTCCGAAGGGTTTCCTGAAGCCCGCCGACTGCACTGCTAGGCGCCGCGTATTGCTGTGCCATGATAAGCGTTAGGTATGCTAGAGCCAAAAGAAAAGTACTTATTAGTAAAATCTGGCAATGCGTTTTCTTTTTTTGTTTTTTGCTACGGAAGATTGGGCTCGGCGACAGGCTTTGAGAAACACATTCGTGCGGCCTGGTTTCCAGGGGCCATGCCGACTCACCTGTACGGCTGATCGGCGCTTCCCCCGACTGCTATATATATACAACGCTCTTTACAGAGCACATTAAATCAGATAGCTCCGTTAATAGAATGCCGGGTGGCATAGGGCCAAATCGGAGACTTTTCAGCTGATCGCGCGCCACGTGAGCAGCAAACATCAGCAAACGCGCGTCATTTCACGAGCCGCCGTCTCCGCCCTCGACCGCCTCGACTTTGAACGTGGCCTCCGTGATGAGGGCGCGAGTGTTGTGCACCAACCTCCGTTAAAGGACGCATCGACCGTTCAAAATGTAAAACACCTCTATCAGAATCAAGTTTAATTAAAATAAAATGTAAAGTAGAGGTTATAAACGTGGGCAAAATGCTAGACCGTAATGAGCATAATATAATTGGTAGGCTTAAACAGGCCATTTGTCACCGTCCCGTTTCCACCTTCCTCCGTGCCCGTTTCTAATGCCTTAACCATTATCATCATCATATAGTGTGTACGCTACGCGGCACCGGCTATGACAAACGCGGTCTTTTCTAATGCTGGTCTGGCCTCGTGTAGGCAGCTAATCACATGCAGACCACTTTTGAATACGACGATAGCTGCTTGACAGCCCCTGCTAACGAACTTCTTTATTGCGATAGCAATTATGACCACTCCATCTAGGCAAATTTCCGCCGTCGGCGTCACCGTGACGTTCAGTGTAAATTCCAAGCCAGATGACACTGCTGCCGCACGCTGTATGCTGCAGGTGCGAGCGAAAGTTTGCGAGGGCGGGCCGAGGAGGATGGTGGCTCACAAGGGAGCAAGGATGCGCGCCGTCTTTTCACGCGCGCAAGGGACTGGACGGGGAGATATACGCGCGCTAAGAAACGGGGCAGGTTATAGTGCGCATCTCCACTAGCTTCTACTCCAGCTGCGGCGGCTGAGCGCGGCCGCGCCCGCCCTTGGAGGAAATCTACGGTGGGTTGGAAAGGCTATAGACCTCATTGCGTCCTCGATCACTTTGCCCCGGGGTTGCCCCGAAACCAGAATGGTGCGCTTTGCACCGCCGTGGTGGCGCACTGCGGAGGGTCAACATCGAGGACAAAACTGCACCCCGTGCAGGGTGCTTGCATGCAGCGCCACTTTACCCCTGGCGCGGAAAACGTGCGCGAACACGCGCGCGCACACATTTTATTTTTTGCAGGTGCTAAGCATCCGCGGCAAGCGCTCGAACCTTGTCGAACGGCGCGCTCCGACATACCTGGTTGCAAGCAAACACCAATGGATATTATAATTAATCCTGACGACCCGTTCCTGACGACCCGCTCAACGAACCTGTCCACTTTCGGTCGCTCTTCACCACATTGTTTTTGGACGAGGTCGATCAGCATGTACGTCGTCTTCGCTGTCAGACGAACTTGAAGAAAGCTCATCGATTGCGGCAACTACTAGCGCTTCCTTTCTCATTGCCGACATCTCCACTAGCTAACTCCGTCAACTCCGTTGCAACCGCAGCTATCGGGCCAGAGCGTCTGCGGTTCTGCAGTCAGCTGTGCGCGCGTGCGTCGCGCGTCCCGCAGTGCTTGCTGGGATTGCACCCCGGCGCACCGCCGATTTTCTCGGTGCGAGACGGGGCAATGGAAAACCGCTCCAACAGGGTGCGCTTCCGGTGATCGAGGATGGTCGGTGCGCACCGATGCGGTTGATCGAGGATGAAAGTGCGCACCAAGGCGCCCCGGTGCGCACCGGTGCGGGTGATCAAGGACGCTATCAGACTCTGCCCAGGCGGCGCTGCGGGAAAACCCGTCACCAGCGCCCCCATCGCAGCCTTGGCGCTAACTGAGAAGTGCAAGGAGAGCTGTCCGCAAGCGAAGGTGCATAGGCCACAATGGACCCTTCTCATTCGTTTGTGTTGAGGCACGGTTTCTTAAAAATCAAGGACCTGAAAAGCTTCTTCCGCCCGTCCACGCTACGGAAAGGAAGCTCAGCAGGACGAAGTGCGTGTACAATGTAAAATAAAGTCTCAAGTGTTATTTCGACGTGCTGCAAGTCACAAGTACAGAGAGCATCAGGTTTGTTATAGGCATATCGGCATAAAAATCTTAGCATTTCAAATTGGTTCACATTGAATACGTCCTGAACAATAGACTTATGTATCTCCTATATTTTTATGTATTTTATCGTAATGTTTTAACTCGCAATTATTTAGAGAGAGTAAATCCTTTCATAGCCTTTTCCAGGGCAGCAAACGGAAAACGTTTTCCAAGGCCGCAAACAGCATGCGATCATAACGAAAGTAAGCTTCCCACAGTGCCTAGACGCTGCATCGTTCTTTCTCGCAGGAGCTACAGCATCACTCAGTACCTTAATTTGTACCTTAACTTTTCGCAGACGCTTCGAGCAACAAGCGCGCACAAATAAATGTAAATAAACGCGACATTTTTTTCTTTCCACACGTGCGTTACTTCGCAATTACGCATCCAGTGCTCCTACAGCAAGTTTATTGCTCACATTTGAAAAACGCAGTCGAGCAGGCTCAGCACATCACGAAGCGTGCTTGTTGTATTGGTGCAGGACATACAATATACCTAAAGTTGAAATGAGCTCGCGATACAACGATGCTCTAGAACAGGATTTTGAATTCATAAACGAACCAAAATGTTTGGTTAAGCTGACCTGCCAAATCTCTCCGTTCCACTTGTTGAGTCAAGCGGAGGCGGACGTCTGTTAAAAGGTGGAGATACCGATGGCACATAAGCAGGATGGTTCGCAACGTTGTTTTTTCTGTTACCAACAAATTGGCGGCTGCAGATTCTTGAGTTTTCGCTTGGTTACCACGGTCCTCCATCAGGGCTACTCAACACAATTACAGAAGAACAAAATTGTCGCACTTTCTCATGCGAGCCGCTGTGTTGTGGGGAACGCAAGTAATCCGATTACCCAACAGGTTGAACAGCCCGTATCCAGCGCCCTCTCCTTCCCCCTTCATACGATCGCGATGGAAATCGATAGAACTGAACGTTGTTGTTCCGTCCTTCACGTTCATGGCAATTTACAACACAACAGTAGCGTAGATTGCGGCGTTTCTTCGTAGCGCGACGAGCTATCGCTGTTGCCGTCGTTTCCACCATCAGATTGAAGAGTGAGCCAGCAAGCGCTTTATGGCAGTTCAGCAGCGCGCGCGTCCGACTAGCGTAAAAATTCATAGCTCTCTGTCTGGGTGTTAAATGCGCAAAACACTCGCAATATGTACCAAAATCTAGTTAAATAGTTTCGCACTTGCTAGCTGCATAGGCAACTTAGCAAGGGAGTCGGGCTTCGCACTACTCAATTGCTGCTTTTTCGCAACGGCAGGTGGCGCTACGCATCTTGCAAAACTCCAGAGTCTAACGTCCATAGCGGATCCAAGATAGCTGACGGCTTCGTGAGTGCGCTGTGTTCTCGCCGAAACTAGCTGAACGAGACGTAGTATGAAGGGAAATTCTGTCGCCGCTGCCGCTGTTCATCACGCCAGCGTTCTGACGGCGACTGTCCGGGGTCGTGGAGCGAGATGTGTTCGTGTTTGCCTGTGTGCACCTGACGACGTGTTTGTTGATATAGCTAGTAAGCAAATGTTTACTGCAGTTTATGCAGCCGATGAAACGACTAACCTTACTTCTATAGCTGTCTAAAAATTTGCTATCGCAATAACTGCTTTGCCCTTCGGGCAAAATTATTACTGGTCATGGTTACCTTAAATCTTATGTTTGTGCATATGTAGTAGTCAAGGTTATTTTTTCCACTACAGCACAGAGGTTTCGACTAACTAACTGTAACCTACAGCCGAACGCTGACAACATTTAACAAGTGAGCTTACTATCATAACAAGGTTTACAGGAAAAAAATCTTTGGCTAGTTTTATTTTACATAGACCAGGTCTTGTTGCTGCATTCTGTACAATCTGACAAATACAAAAACAAGTCCCCATCATATTGCTGGATACATTTCACAATGAGCGTACTAACATTACAGTCATTCAGAAGTCCCCGAGCAAGCCTATTTCTGTTTAAAAGGACAGTATTTTTCATTCTCAAGGGGCACTGTTTTATTATCAATCAAAACAGAACAAACCTAAATAGCAAGACAAAATCGACGCATGCTCTCGCCACAGCGAATCAATGCACCGTGATCCCAATTTCGACATCAATGATTGCAGCGCCGGTGCTTCCAGTGGCGACCCTTACATCCAATAGGCCATGCTAGAGGAGTAGGCAATTCTAGTATGCTCTAATGAAGGAAAACCAACCGATCAGGCAAACAGCATGGTTGAGATTCAGTCACTGCACTAAAGTGTTTTTTTCATGTGTAACATCTTCTATTAAAAGCTATGTGGCTAGACAGATATTAGAAAGAAAAAAAAGATCTTAATTATTAAAATGTGCCAAATTTTAATTAAAGTCAGGCAGATTTCAATTGCAAAATTGAAGCCAAGGAGCAGTAATGTCATGTCTCTTTAGCAGAAATCCTAAGACTAGTATCACCACTTAATTTTGAGATATGCAACATTACAATGTGCTACAAAAGTAATCGCAACGCCGGTTAAATTTCCAGAAGCATGCCTCTAGCACTTCAAGGTAATCTGAACTGGACCATATGTCGAGGCACTTTAGATTGTGGGGACATAAATTGGCTGGCAATGCACCTTTCTTTTTCAGCCTTGGCAAATACCGGCAACATACCAAATTTGCAGGCTTAGGCTAATTGACTCAGCTCATATATGCAGTGAAACTGTATTAGGGAATTCTGACAACCTTCACAAGTTGGGGATCTGTTTTGCCACTGCCAGAAATCTCCACATCAGAAATCTCCGTAGGATGTTTCTCCACATCCTATGCAATTCCTTTGCTATACCTGAACCTTTTCAAGTGCTTTGCTATATGCAAGCTTAGTACTTCTATATTAACGCGATAGCGTTAAGGAGCTCGTGTCGCAGAAAAGCCGGTGTCGTCGGCGTCCGCGGCGTTGGCCGTGAGCGATAAATCACGGCAGGCACTTCATAAATAAAAAGCAACTTCCAAGATGGGCTGGGTGGGAATCGAACCAGGGTCTCCGGAGTGTGAGACGGAGACGTTACCACTGAGCCACGAGTTCGATGCTTCAAAGCGGTACAAAAGCGCCTCTAGTGAATGCGGTGTTGCCTTAGAAACGAGCTGTTTCTAAGGCTCAGGCGTGCGTCGCTTGCTCAGGCGCACATTTCGTTGTCGCGCCGAACGCTGCGTTGCTCGACGCTCACCGCGTCCGATGCGGGGCGCGTAGTCGCTGCGCCGTAGCCCATTGTCTTTTTCCTGCTATATCCGATGCATGTGGCTGCATGCTGTGCCAGTTGTACCAATACCCATGGCTGTCCACACATTTCAATGGTCTGGTAGGGTTATGTTGCTGGATGTTTTTAGCCTATCACAGATGTCTGCATCTGAATGCAAGTTCTTACCAATGCCATGGCCATACAGCAGCTTTGGTACAGGCTGCATCACTATATCTTCTTTGACAGACATTTGATCTTGACCAAGCCATTGGCTTCCAAAAAGCTGCTGACCGCTTTGACCACCGCTAACCTTTATCACTGCTGCACGAGAGCCATTGTAGAACTCCCCTTAACTACTTCGGTGTAAACATTTGTAACATACTCAGCAGTGTATGCATCAACCCAGAAGCAGCAAAACAAAAACAAGGAAAACTGGTGTTGGATTCTTTTTATTTCTATGAGCTGATAACAAAGCTCAGATAGAAATTCATTATTTTTTTAAGGAACCCTGCAAACATTGAACTGACAACAGCACAGCAGGCGGCAGTGTTGACCATGTTGGGCAACTGCAGCAGCCAAACAGGCATGGTACTTCTTTCTGCTATAGTATATTACTTTTTCTTTTTTTAACGTGGGAACAGGGCACGTTTGCTCTAACACAGCATTAAGCACACATCAATTCACCACTCCAGCACAGGGGAAAAATAATGAAGCCAACACGAAGGGTCTGCAATCTTCTTATCACAAGCCCACCGCTACACAGAGAACAAAGGACAACGCAGTTAAGTAGGAAAACTCTACGGCACGCTGTGCAAGCCAAGTTTCTTGCAACGTCAACAAAAACATACCTGTTCTGGCAGTGCTTTACAACATGGCTAAAGAGCCTTAATGTGTTTCTCAAAGGTGCAACACTTTAACACACAGTATCTGCTCCTTCAACCACTATGATAATATTTTTTTTTACAGGTGCACTTGCACAAAAATCCAATAGCTTTCCGAAGAATGATGATAAAGCATGACTCTGCACACTACTTTGGCAGAAGCTGTAACAATGTAAATGATTCAAAACAATAAAAATAAATTAATCTGTTACAGAAAGCAATTAAAACAACTTTGCAGAATGCAACGTCCACTGGCCTGCACATGAGAAATGAAATTTTCTTCATAAGCAGTAAATCACAGCCAACAACGTCCCCCGCCCCCCCTTCTTGTCAATTATGGTAGTGAGGGGGCGTCGCAGCACATCAATCCACATGCCTTTGCCTGTGGATTACTGAATCTGACGCTAATCTTGGGTCTTTATCTTGGGGGTGCTTACAATGGATAAGGATGGCAGAACAATGTGAGAAACAGTTTATGTTAAGTGTATATTTCTCACGACATCTGAGCTCTAAACCTCCCCCAAATCCTGTAAAGATACAATTTACTGTCCTAGAAGTGCAGAACAGAGCCAATATATTATAATGCTCGCACCACAAGCATAGTGTACCAGTGATACCGCTGTACTGCTAAAAGAAAAAAAAGGATAAAAAGCCACATCTCCACGAACATGAACAGCACTTTGCAAGTGCTTCATAAACCACGGCTCGTTGCAGCAGCCACTCTATCACTAAAACTTTGCAAACCCTGACTAGGCAACAACAGTGAGGTATTCACTTGAACCCAAAAAAGAAGAAAAAAAAGAAGTTCATTTCAAGGCATTAAAATGCAAGCATGTGGGCATGCCAGTCAAAGCAAGTATGCCTGCAGAACATGCAGGTCCATGTGCTAAATGCCATGTAAGGATTTTTTTGGTTTGATGGGAGCGCTATGCGCACAACAGCTTATTTTCTGAACCTCACACTCTCCCATCAAACCCAGATACAGTACATGAACAAGAGTCTTATCTCAGTCAGGCATTTTTGAGTAGGCCCGCAACTCTTGCTTGCAGTATTTTTCTATTAATGAGATAATCCACAGCAGCAAGCTACAAGGACAATTATGCACAGAATGCTGGACGAAAACTTTAGCACTGAATTTAGTCACTCTATCACTGCGAATTAAATCCTCATAAGGCAAGCCCAAGATGAAACATGCAAATGCACTTCACTGCACAGATTAGCCAGCTCATACATCACATTATGCAATATGGTATTTCTCTCTCCTTCTCCTTCTCTCTCTCTCTTTTTTTTACAGCAGCGGTTAACACTGTGTGCTTTAGTGTGTGGCATGGTCCACTGTGATAAAAAACACATGAGAATACAGCCCCTGTAAAGAGCAGGCAGTAATTGACATAAAAATGCTGCACACATGCATAAAAAGCATGAGCCAGTCTTTGCTTGTGTTCTACCAGTGCCTCTAAATGAAATGGTATGGCTTAAAAACAGAGCACATATTTAATTGAAGGCGCTCCTGCTGGAATACACTAGCCGTACATTCTTGTGTTCTTTTTCCTAGTGAACCACGCTATGAGCTAACACTCAGGAACATTTTCAATAACAGAGTAGCACATTCGGTCGTATCAGCTGACAATGCAGTTTCCTCGATGCTTGCAGAAAAATAGATCAGACAGCCACATACTAGTGCATCTAAAAACCAAAAGTCTTTAACAGGTCGAATTCACCAAGCAGTGCAAAAAGGTACGAGGTCAAGAATGACAGCAGAGGCACTACAATGCATACTAATGCAGCAGCCCTCCTGTTCTCTCACACCTTTCTCTTTAGCAATATCTTCTCAATTTAAAGTTACACACCAAATAACCCAATGGTAATTTTTGCTGTCAGTATATATGGTTTCAATGGGCAGTGAATGAAAAAAAAAAAAAGAGCACACTATCAAGTAGGAAAGAAAATAGCTTCGATAAGTTCAATCCGAAGCCATGAGAATGGTACATTTCATGAAAACAGGTACACCAGCTACCGCAAATATCTTCCTTGCCTTAGTACTTCCTTCACACTATGAGTGCCACAAAACTAGATGTGTGATGGCTCACGGAGCTCAGGTTTGATGCAGCAAAAAGCACGAATTGAGTGGATTGAACAAGATGTTTGGCCGCTGGCACGGGTAACTAGTTTGGTGCTGATCTCCATACCTTGTCCTGGGGATTCGCATTAAAACACAGCTGAGAAAATAACACAAGCCTCTAGCTGAAGGCGTAAAAAAATAGGGCATGCTAGTCACATGCTACCAACAAGATTTACTTCGAAACCTTGCACACGGGTTCCAATGCTTTTTGACACACTGTCCTTCCTACACCACTCAAAACATGTATGGCAGCATCTACAAACAGCAAACATTTCTTCACACAAGGGCAGTTAGGACCAACTGGAATTCATGTGCAAAGTCAGCATGGTGCAGTTTTTTAAAACTTTCGTGTAATGCCCACAAGGTGAAGCATTTCTACAAGGCATCAATTGTGCAGTCGTGATGCCAATATAATGAAGAGCCTGCATCATAGAATCATGCCAGCCGCTACAACAATGTTCTGGCACTGTGCGATATTACCCAGTCCCAAGGCATTCGTTGCGATTTGGCAATGGTCAGTTTCAAAGCCGAGAGGAAACACACAAATAAACAAACAAACAGGGGGTGAGCTGAACACAAATAAGTTGACAGTTTGTAGAAGTATTGCTGGGGTGTGTGTGTGTGCGCGCACTGAGAGCATTCTTGCCATTCAGAAGGACTCCTTGTCCTGCCACCCCAATGGGGCATGTGGACTCTTGATGGCGTTGCTGCTGTTTCCGTTACTACTGCCCACTGGGGGATGGCCCACTGGCGTGGTAGCGCTGTCTTGGAACAGACTGTAGTTCCATGGGTGGGATATGCCAGTAGGCTGCTGCTGTGTCCAAATGCTGTGTGACAGTGGTGTGCCCAGACTGGTTGGATTTAGCTGAAAGGAGGACAAGTACAAGCTTGTCACGACTAACATTCTTTTTATAACTGCTATTTCTGTGATTATGATTTCAATAATTGCATTAATACACTGTGAATATAACGGTATAATGCAAAACGTGACTTGGAAAAGAAAAATAAGAAATAAATATAAAGAAGAAATTCATGTAGAAACCGAATGTGCCGACAGGTAGGGTAAAAGTTCCTTCTGTGTCTGTGGAGCGTACTCCCAACATACATAGCCATTCTCTAAAGCAATGTTAATACCTAAAAACTGTAACGAGCGATGAGAAGGCAGTTCGTGCATAAACACTAAACCTGCCTGTGCCTGTCGGCACATTTGAAAACAGTGAAGAGAGCCATCGCATACCAGTGCCTGGGGCCTGCCCTCACGAAGTCGTGCCCGCATGCAGTGCAGTGTAGTTTAATAAGCAAATAACCTGGCTAGTGTCTGCTGGTTACCCCTTTGCGGTCATTGTGTCTGTGACGGAAGCCCTTTTTTGAAAAACCAAGCAAGCCATGTTTGGGAAGGAGACCGTACGGGAGAAGAACCCGGTTAAACCTGTTGTGGTTCCGTATTTTCACAAGGTGGCCCACCACGTGAAGAAACTGCCTAACCAGCATGGTATGCTTGTGGTGTTCTCTGCTCCAAAGAAGCTCGCCCAGCTGTGCTCACGCATTTCGCGTGATGGAAATCCGAGCGGATGCAGAAAAAAGCATGCCAAGCAGTTTCTTAACTGCTTTATGGGGGTCGTGTATGAGATCCCATTGACCTGTGGGATGGCTTACCATATTTACATGATTGTAAGATGACCTACCTTTTCTACTTTGAAAATCTGAAGTGCTGAAGTTGACTTACAATCGAAACCAAAACATGGCATTGCCAAAAAAGCGAGACCGAGGCATCGGGGGAGCTACAACGTAGTTACAATTTTATGTTTGCTCTATGGCCCTACCCATAGCTTTTCGCTATCCTGTGTGTTTGTTCGCTTTTCAGTAGGGCTTTTCAACATTCTTGAGAGTTTTGCAGTGCACACTACACTCATGGGGGGGGGGGGGGTCGATAGTTGGTGGAAGTGCCACTATTCCAGTTGCGGCAGCACCCTCAGAACAGCAGCGCTTGCAGGAAGTATCGATAGTTCATGGAAGAGCAGACACCGCCTTGCGTGTTTCTCTTTCCCTGTAGCTCTTAGTTTGACACGTTCGACTTGACTGCCGGCTACATGCTACTACCATGCTTCCTCAGTCGTCATGAGTGCTCCAGGCCCACTAAACATTCGGCGCTCATTCACTCATTCACAGCAGCATTCAAGAGGGCTGCCATCCTTTATGCCAAAGAAACAAATTGCTGCGTGGCGGGCCGCAAGTTCGTTGTTTCTGAACGGGTGGTGGGAGAGTGGCGACTGCAGCAAAGCAAAATTTTCACCTGTGACGGCAAGTGAATTTCCCATGGGCCGAAGTCTGGACATATTCCAGAGCTGTAGCCCAAGCTTGCAGCGTATGTCGCTGAAATGCGTGATCGGTCCCTGCCAGTGAAGTGCGACATGGTCATGAAACAAGCCCTGATCTTCGCCTTTTAAGGACCTGCCCCACCATGAGTACGAGTGGCTCGTGGCAGAAGACCGCGAACTTACACCAACCGGACCTGTCAAAAGAGCCTCCCTGACGGCTGCGTACGGTTAGGTGCATTCGGCATGGGCTGCTGTTCCACAAGATGTTGTGGTGCGGTCATTTGCCAAATGTGGAATTTCGCTGGACGACGACGTGCTGTGAGACCGTAGCAGCAATGAGGACGATGGCACAAGTGAAGACGAGTAGTCCAGTGACCATGTCAGCTACTAATAAATTTTCGTTATCGAATGCTCCCTTGGGTATGCTCTTCTTTTTCTTTTCCCTGTCACACGTGATATGGGGGGAGTCTACTTACATTCAAGTTGACTTACAATCATGTAAATACGGCACATAGGCGCCAGACTGAATGCAGCAGGGGATCATTTGAGGGCTATTAGGGGGCAGTGGGACAAATCTGGCTGTTCATTGCGCCAAGTGCACAGTGCATGAACTGCGACTGAGTAACATAAGAATCCTAGGCAAAGGTCGCGATAAGACTGCGCGTGAATTATTGGAAGCCTTTTATATCAGGAAAAGATTAGATAAATGTGTGAACGATACGTCTCTGAAGCTTTTCAGGGCAGAAATCGAGTTTCTTGAACGTGTGTTGTAGTTTTAATGGTTTGGGTTGCCTTGTTATTATGTTTTTTCCATTGTTGTTATGCACTGCGCATGTCATCCTTTCTGCATATATTTGTTAGCGTGGCTGCAAATAAAGTAGATGTGGGTTACCACCTGTGCTGTGTCTTTCTTGGCTGTTCGTCTGTGTCTTCCTGTGCCCTTATTTTTCGTCGATCTGCAATGCACCATCTAGCCCGTCTGCAGGTGTTGTTAACTACTTTTACATAAAAAATTTCTCCAATTTGCTCAATATTCTATTTTATCAGCTAGTTGGTGATCTGATCATACTGTTTCCAATGGGAAAGTTCTATGTCTGTCCTGCTCCACATATGGAACAGATTCTTACTGTGTTTTAAAGCGTTATTTGGCTACTGAGGCTGTTTTCATGGCCAATGGTTGGAGGTGGGACTTTCAGTGCCAATACAAGGGCACTGATGCAGAGGGCCTATGCTCTCGTGCAATTGAGCTGTGGTGCGCATCTGTTGCTGGACCCCAACTATTACAGATCTTGTAGATTTTAGTGTTGTCCATCTATACTACAGTTGTAGATGTGCTGGTTAACGGCTCTGTTGTCAACGGAATTGTGTAATCAAACAACAAATGGTACTTATGCCCCTTCACTGCAACACATATATGGCATCAAGCACATCATTTCTTTAATCAATTAAACACCTTTCGAGAAACGTTCGGCTATTCACTTACATTGACAATCACCATAGACAATTTCTGCACAATTTTTCACAGGACAACAGGACTAGAATTTAATAAGCCAGGGAACAGACTACACAAATGTGCTGTTAATTTCGGGTGGGATGGGTTTCAATGCCACTTGGACTGGGAAAACATATTAGGGCGGCACAAAGTGGTCAAGCTAGAATACTTAATCTGGTTAAAAGCAGCAGTGCTGTCGCTCACGTGCTCAAAGGATGCCGCTGGTTCTAAGCTAGCGTCTGGCGAGTCCAATCCTATAGATGACACCATATTGGTCATGGATTCGGTGGGTGATGTGTCCCCCTGAGGCAAGCTGCCAGGTGACCGCGGTGTTCCAGAAGGCAACGTTACAGAGGTGCTGCTCCACCAGCTAGAGCCCCACACAGATGGCAGTGCAGCAGCTGGGGCTGGTGGTGTTGGTGCTGGTTCCCATAAAGGAGGCTGAAAGGCACACAGTGAAGACATATAGTGTTTAACTTTTTCAGATTTACAACCTGATGCGAGTGCCAGTGTGGAAAAAAATAAATATCAAAGCAACAAAATTTGCACAAAGATCCCTATAACAGCTTATTGGGCACATGGGCATACGGGAAAATCTATAATTTAAGAGGAAAAGGAAGAACAAAAAATAATGTAACAATGAGAAATAAATAAAAAGAAATTCTGAAATGATGACCAACCAAGGTGCTGACATGCAGCAGTAGAAAGGCCAAGATGCACTGTATCAGCAAATAAAAAAATAAGGCTTTCTAAGGCCTTGAGAAATGAAGTGTGTGACAGTTTGACATGAAAATCGCTTCAGTATACGTGATATATATACACATACATGTTGATATTGGAAAAAAAAAAAAAGAAATCTGTTATCAGGTCTGTATGAAACAAAAGCGAACATGGTGTCTCTGACATGCCAGCAAATGATCTCCGAAGGATTTAAATGTTCTGTTGGCGGATTGCCATGCTGACATGTGTCACAGAAATAATTAATTACATACAGGCACTTTGCACCATCCCTAATACGCAACCATGAAATCGCTGTGCTTACACGGGATCGGCGTGCTGGATTGCCGGCTGCAGCCCAAGAAAGTCAAGCTGCTGGTCAAAATTTGCATGCTTGCCTCAAATGTGCCACTTCAAGTTGCTCTGGTTAAGTACTATTGTATTCAGTATGAACCGCAACGTGTGAGCGCTTTGCCACACGCTTTTGCATTGCAGTTCATACCGAGCGCGACAGTACAATCCCAGACCAATATTTCGGACATTAAGGACACTGCATGAGAACCAAAATTCCACTGCTACAGCTGTCCGTCTAGCTTTTGCATGTGATCTCGCATTCAATCACCAACGAGATCTACTGGCACAGACACACTGACAATGAGCGTCCTGCGACAGCTTGTCAACAGCCATTTCCTGCAAATTTTTGTCACAGCCATATTGTCTAGGCCACTATAGTCGGGTAGAACTTTAGAAAAAAGGGGAGGCCCTGCCCAGATGACTGAAGCAAGACAGCAGATTGCCTCCGCGATCAAAATAGTCCCACTAAAAAACTGGGCTTCAAAAGCACGTAATTCTCGGTATAAATAAAGACTTGTGTATTTTGATAACTGGTTTGACAGATGTCTCGTGATTGGATTGCAACAGCCCATGCCGGATCGTCAGAGAAAAATGACCCCGTGCCTTCTACAATGTTGCGCGTCGTCAGCTTTTTAGCTTCATTGCAAGGGCCAAAAGAAAAGAGCAGCTCTGGATGGCTTTTGCACTGGTTTACATGCACATGCCACATTTACGACTCGTTTTCCGAGCTTAAAATTAATCACTTGCTGTTTAACTAGTACTTCAAAAGAACAGTGCATTTATTGAAACCATTACAAACCTGGAGCGAGAAGACGATGGATGCAGGAAAGGCACAAAAATGCTTTATTCATCGTTTTAAATAAATGATCTTGGTTTTAAATAGCATAGGCTTTACATTTTTTGTTTTTGTTTTTTCACAAACTTATTTTCCAAAATGTGATAGGTTTTCTTTTTCGTTCCTTTTCATGTTCTTTTTTTTTTTGCAAGCCTGCAGTCTCACCAGTTCGCGTAGCGTCAGCGATGCTCGTTGCAATCTTTCATCGCCGGATCACGGCTCAGAATAAACACACGTGGCACAAATGGTGCATCGTAAGCTCTCAATAATATTTCCGGCATGATAGACCACCACAAACAGTTTGGGAATTTACGCTGACGAGGGACAGACGCACATGACTAAATCACTCGCCCCAGTTCAAAGCGCGGGCGGCCATCTTCTACGTCGGCGCGGTCACCAACCGTCCAGCTCGTGACGTCAGTCTAGAGTGCGCGCCCGTTGGTGGAGGCTCGTGTGCATTTGCCTTGGAGGAGTAAACGCCCCTTTTTTCTAAAGTTGTACCCGACTATAGGCATACGCAGTGCTGCTTTGTCGAGAGTTGACAACCAAAGTTGCAGTTGGTGCCGAGTTGATATGGTAGCAATTTCGTTCGCATCCACCATATTTGAGGCACTATACGCATGGATCATCAGGATGTCTAGTAAATCTTGTTCTTAAAATTCCCTGACATTTCGAGGTTTCCATGACTTTTGCAGGAAAAATTGAATGAGTAAAAAGAAAATAGAAGAAGAGGAAGAAGACAGCGGCTAATTTTTTAAAGTACTAGCAGGTCAATTTTGAGAACTTTTCTAACAATGTGATCATATGACGAGGACACAGAAGCAAAGATCACAATGCACACAATATCATCTCTGCTGAAAGATTCTCAGAGAAAGGCATGAAGGCTTCCTTTTGAATTTCCTGGTTTCTTTTTTTTCGCAGCTTAGCTCGGTGTAAAGCGCTTTGCAGCCACGATCATGACCACGTGATTAAGCACTGCGCTTGCCAATTTGTAATGTCAAACTTGATGAGGGTCCCTTGAAAGGTGCGCTACCAGCCACCCGATGATTTGTAACTGTCATTTTCCATTTAATATATTCTTATCCATCGCTCTAGTGGCCACTTGTACAGCAAGGTGCAATGCGATAAGGAAGTCAAAAATCCTACTATAGGCTTTTCTTAGATGCAGATATTTTTTTCTAGCACTGTCATTCGGCTCTATTATGTGGAGACCTCAACGAACCAGGGTTTATGGCATATTAAAAGGCTCAAAGTGACAATATTTTTGGAGAAATGTCAACATGCAGCCACCTCACAATTAATGCTATATAATTTGATTGATTCATGGGGTTTACCATCTGGAAGCAACACCCATCAGTCTTTGACTTGTGATTCGCATGAACTGACAAGAGGGAAAAAAAAATTAAAAAGAGAAAGCAGAAGGAAAAGCTTGAAGGTCTTTGCTGCACATGACAGGGGGTGTTCCTGAAATGCAGGAATCATGCTGACGTGCTTACTTCAGCTAGCATTAAGACGTCATCGCAGTGATAACTACATAACCCTGGAGACTGCAGATGTAGCAATTCAAAAAGCCTTGTAAATTGCTTGTAAAGGCGACAACATTTCTGCCTTTTCATTCAGCTTATAAATTAAAATGCAGGTTATGGCTGCAGTAACAAAGTGCAGGGAAGTTGAGTCGGGTGAGCATTACCCTGGTGAAATTACAGTGCTATAAGCATGCTTGCTTCATGCTCGCCCAATGGTGGGGCGTAAAGTCATGTAGTCATGTGCACCTGCTAAGGGCGTGGCAGCTGCTTTCTTCAGCAATCTAATTTCACTTATCAGTTTTCTGGATTTAATTTGTGGCAATTCATTACGATGTACAAATTAGCCACATCAGCTGTTTGCACCTCTCTAACAGGTTATGAATATTGCTCGAATGCCTTACTTTAGGATCAACTGCCTGAATTTTTCAGTTGAAAGTTAACTAGTTCTTTTTTTTTAAATACTTGTCTAATTGCTACCTATGAGACAAGTGCAATTTTTTGGTTAAAGAAATGTTTTGTGGTGCAGCCGGGCCTTTGGAAATTTGAAACCTAAATTTTCTTGGCCATTTTCCATGACTTCCCTCTGTAAAAGAAGAAATTCCCTGACAATTCCGTGACTTTTCCAGGTGCTTAAAATTTCCCTGACCTTCCAGGTCTTCCAGGTCGCTACATACCCTGATCGTGTCCAAAAAATTTACCAGCACACCATGCAGCATTCAAAGTTTATTCTGCCATCACAGGGAACCAGCGCTGGCCAGGATTCGCTACGGCAGTTTAAGTTTAAGTGTCCTACCAAAACTTGCTGCCGTCAACTGGTAAGGAGGCATCTTGAAGAAAGAGGGATGAACGCCTGTATTAGCACTTGCAAAGGCCAAATGCATCCGACCAAGCTATGTCCATGAACATGCATGTCTTGAGGACCACATGCACTCCTACGTTCTAGCACAGCAGTGCCCAGTCAGGTCAGAAGCTGCACATATGGGCCTCAAGACAAGCACTGAATTTGCCGACATGAAACTGCAGCACGTCATATTAAAACTAGTTTCTGCAGCCCACTAGCTTATGTATTATGGCACTGCTGTTGGCATGCCAAGTTTCAGTGCTGGTTGCCCATACACTGGAGATATAGGGGTGGGTGGAGGTGCTATGGGGAAGCCTAAATGATAGCACCGGTCTGAAAAATGGTTCATCCCAAAAATCGATTAAAAATTGCATTTGGCATTTTTGCTACTAGAACAGAACCTATATTGAGTCATGTTCAAACAAAAAAATTTGCTTTGCTGTAACCAACACCATGTCGAACCCCACAAATTCAGTTTTACTAAAGCAGGGAAATACTGACTGAAATAAGCACGACCAACCAAATGTCAGAGTTACTTTGTTGCATTCTATAAGTTACCGTATTTACTCGAATCTAGGCCGACCCCGATTCTAAGCCGACCCCCTAAAGTCCTAAGCAAAAACACCACCTCGAATGTAGGCCGAACAAAAAAAGCGAGGGCAGCGTTCACAAAAACAGCATTTCTTGAATCTGAACGTGCAGAGTTCATTCAACGCCGTCGTCACAGCTAGACTCGTCGCTGTGTTCCTTGTCACTATCAGCTTCAGCTTCAAACCAGTGCACTATCTTCGGTACCGTCAAGCGCATTAGATATGCTGCACTTTTTAAAAGCGTGCACGATCAAAGCACCTGGCACTGTAGTGGCATCTCCTGCTTGGTGCCATCACGATGACACCACGCCGCACACCGATACAGCCGATACGACACAGGTCAAAATAGCGACCTCGCTTGTGTATGGTTGGCTACTGGCACGGCTAGTAGAGGCTGTGATACTGACTTTTCTAGATGGCGCTAGCTATGCACCACATTTAGCTGTTTCAATGAAGAACAGGCACTTTTTACGGTATTATATCCACTTTCATTATATAGAGGTTCGACTGTCGTACTGTGGCCTGACACCACAGGAAGTTACTATTACCACAGGCTTCAAAATGTAAAGGTGTGAGCAAATGCTTTCAAAATGACTGCCTCTACATTTTTCATGTGACTCACCTTTTCTGCTGAGCTTCTTTTCCCTCGCTGCAGTAATGAAAAAAATAGAGAAAAAGAGAGAGAGGAAAAGTGGGGAATCCATCACTCTACCCCTCCTTATGGCTCGTATCTGGGACAAGTGGTTGTAATACACAACCAAAACCCACACCATGCTGGACCCTCCAAAATACCAAAAGCCACATGTTTCCAGCAACAAATTTGAATGAACGTGCCCGTGCACTAAGGCATCTGTGCACGAGTTCTTGTGCCAAGTGCAGGACCCTCCCCCTGTTCTCGGATGCGTACCACAGAATAAGTTTGCAGTATGTGTGTAGGGTAGGCAAGTTTAAGCATGCCTCCAGGGAACAATACATGTGAAGGAATCAAAGTGCCAGCGAGATTGCTGCAAGCCCAGACATGAAGAATTGAGCACAGACGTTTTGGCTGACTGTGGTTTCCCTCTCCCAGAGGGGATGAGAGTTTTCTCTAGAGAGCATAAAAGATGGTGTGTCTGTTAGCTGAGGGCCTTCGCTTCTTGAACAGCTTTTAGAGCTGACCGCTCTTGACCTACCCATGAAAGTAAATGTCCAGTTTTTACTCTACGTTGAGTCGTCTCTGCTCTTGGTCATTGGGCAGATGCTACCCCTGGGACTGAGATGCTTCCCTTGCAACACCCTGTTAGCACCACTGCAGTGCTCTTCGTTGTGTATACAGTCAATGTCTCATTTTTCGGACTCCCTAGGAACTAGGAAATTGTACGAAAAATGAGGCAACCCAAAAAACTGAATGCATGCCTTTAATTGCCCACAAGGACTCAAATCGCCATAGCTATGCCCAAAATAGCTTTAAAGAGGCCCTCAACCACTTTTTATCAAAGTCGAGAAATGCATTTGAAGTTAAATTAGACTATTTCAGAAACACCTTGTGGCAAAAAGTACTTCAATGCGTTCAGCAGAAGTGGAGTTATTGGCAATCCGTTAACAGTGCTTCCGCTCCTCCTTTCATGACTTGCACTGTGACAGCTATGAAGGTACAGGGCATGCCCACAATGCTCCACATACTGAACAGCCCCGTGGCATGCAGTTCGAATTTCATTTTGGGTGTTCTTGTAGACGTCACTATTTCCGATTTTGGTACATTCGATGTGTCAAATGCGGTTGCCCTCAGTGAGGCGCAGTGCGCTCAACCAGTTGATGCATCATGGCACTCCGTGGTGGCCGCAGTATCTATGCTACGTAGCAGACCACAGGTACATGCAACTGCAGTGCATATGCACAGCGTTTGCTTTCTGCACGACAGGGCTTGTGTGCCCACTCATGCTGATATGCTCCAGTCTGGCTGTGCTACTTGGTGTGACTGGCTTTGTTGTGCAGCGGTGGTGTAGAGGTAGAACATCCGCCTCGCGTGCAAGGGGACCATGGTTTGAATCCCGGTGCCGCGCAATTTTCCACCGAATAAAAAAAAAAAAACACATGTTGATAAAATTGCATAAACAGGCCTGGAGTGTGGCCTGATCCCGGTGACCAGAACCGGTAACGCACTCCCTCACCAGAGCAGGATTGGCCACCCTGGTGCAGTACTTGGCCACAACTTCCCATATGAATACAACAACCAAACCCCGGCCCTCAGTCCCCAGCAGCTGCGAAGCAACTGACCACGGTGGCAGTCAGACCTGTGACGCAGCAGAGGGTGCTAGGAATCTCTAGGTCCGGACAGGCCGCCATTGGAATCTGAACCTGGCAATGTTCAACGCTAGAACGTTACCTAGTGAGGCGAGCCTAGCAGTGCTATTGGAGGAATTAGCAGGCAGTAAATGGGTTATAATCCTCGGTTATAATCCAGTAAATGGGTTATAATTTTGTCATCCTAACCTCAGTGAGGTTAGCATGACAAAACAAGCATATACAGTACTAAAAAGCGGACACGTCCTGTGCTACCAGAGCTTAGCGAAGAGACGAGAACTAGGAGTTGGATTCCTGATTAATAAGAATATAGCTGGTAACATACAGGAATTCTATAGCATTAACGAGAGGGTGGCAGGTCTTGTGAAATTTAATAAGAGGTACAAATTGAAGGTCGTACAGGTCTACGCCCCTACATCTAGTCATGATGACCAGGCAGTCGAAAGCTTCTATGAAGACGTGGAATTGGCAATGGGTAAAGTCAAAACAAAATACACTATACTGATGGGCGACTTCAATGCCAAGGTAGGCAAGAAGCAGGCTGGAGACAAGTCAGTAGGGGAATATGGCATAGGCACTAGGAATAGCAGGAAAGAGCTATTAGTAGACTTTGCAGAACAGAATAATATGCGGATAATGAATACCTTCTTCCGCAAGCGGGATAGACGAAAGTGGACGTGTATGAGCCCGATTAGTGAGACTAGAAATGAAATAGACTTTATACTCTGCGCTAACCCTGGCATCATACAAGATGTGTACATGCTCGGCAAGGTGCGCTGTAGTGACTATAGGATGGTAAGAACTCGTATTAGCCTAGACTTGAGGAGGGAACGGAAGAAACTGGTACATAAGAAGCCGATCAATGAGTTAGCGGTAAGAGGGAAAATAGAGGAATTCGGGATCAAGCTACAGAACAAGTATTCGGCTTTAACTCGGGAAGAGGACTTTAGTGTTGAAGCAATGAACGACAATCTTACGGGCATCATTAAGGAGTGTGCAATAGAAGTCGGTGGTAACTCCGTAAGACAGGATGCCAGAAGCTATCGCAGGAGACGAAAGACCTGATCAAGAAACGCCAATGTATGAAAGCCTCTAACCCTACAGCTAGAATAGAACTGGCAGAACTTTTGAAGTTAATCAACAAGCGTAAGACAGCTGACATAAGGAAGTATAATATGGATAGAATTGAACGTGCTCTCAGAAACGGAGGAAGCCTAAAAGCAGTGAAGAAGAAACTAGGAATTGGCAAAAATCAGATGTATGCGTTAACAGACAAATCCGGCAATATTGCTACGGCACAATATGTGCGATCACGAAAGGCGAGCAGTGTGAAGACGACGACGATGATTAGAAGCTAGCGCAGGCTGTTGCCTCTTGGCCAAGCGAAGCGTATTGCCTTGTAAATATACTTGTAAATAGCTTTTCGTCGGTGTCTTCCTACGTAACAATATCATTACTAATATGGATGAGATAGTTCAAGTGGCTGAGGAGTTCTATAGAGATTTATACAGTACCTGTGGCACCCACAACGATCATGGAAGAGAGAATAGTCTAGAGGAATTTGAAATCCCACAAGTAACACCGGAAGAAGTAAAAAAAGCCTTGGAAGCTATGCAAAGGGGGAAGGCAGCTGGGGAGGATCAGGTAACAGCAGATTTGTTGAAGGATGGTGGGCAGATTGTTCTAGAAAAACTGGCTACCCTGTATACGCAATGCCTCATGACCTCGAACGTACCGGAATCTTGGAAGAACGCTAACATAATCCTAATCCATCAGAAAGGGGACGCCAAGGACATGAAAAATTATAGACCGATCAGCTTACTGTCCGTTGCCCAAAAAATATTTACTAAGGTAATCGCAAATAGAATCAGGAACACGTTAGACTTCTGCCAAACGATGGACCAGGCAGGATTCCGTAAAGGCTACTCAACAATAGACCATATTCACACTATCAATCAGGTAACAGAGAAATGTGTGGAATATAACCAACTGTTATATATAGCTTTCATTGATAACGAGAAAGCGTTTCATTCAGTCGAAACCTCCGCAGTCATGGAGGCATTACGGAATCAGGGTGTAGACGAGCCATATGTAAAATACTGAAAGATATCTATAGCGGCTCCACAGCCACCATAGTCCTCCGTAAAGAGAGCAACAAAATCCCAATAAGGAAAGGCGTCAGATAGGGAGATACGATCTCTCCAATGCTATTCACAGCGTGTTTACAGGAGGTATTCAGAGACCTGGATTGGGAAGAATTCAGGATAAGAGTTAATGGCGAATACCTTAGTAACTTAAGATTTGCTGATGATATTGCCTTGCTTAGTAACTCAGGGGACCAATTGCAATGCATGCTCACTGACCTGGAGAGGCAAAGCAGAAGGACGGGTGTAAAAATTAATCTGCAGAAAACTAAAGTAATGTGTAACAGTCTTGGAAGAGAACAGCAGTTTACGATAGGTAGCGAGGCACTGGAAGTGGTAAGGGAATACATCTACTTAGGGCAAGTAGTGACCGTGGATCCGTATCATGAGACTGAAATAATCAGAAGAATAAGAATGGGCTGGGGTGAGTTTGGCAGGCATTCTCAGATCATGAACAGCAGGTTGCCATTAACCCTCAAGAGAAAAGTGTGTAAGAGCTGTGTCTTACCAGTACTCACGTACGGGGCAGAAACCTGGAGGCTTACGAAAAGTGTTCTACTTAAGTTGAGGCCGGCGCAACGAGCTATGGAAAGAAGAATGATAGGTGTAACATTAAGGGATAAGAAAAGAGCAGATTGTGTGAGGGAACGAACTCGAGTTAATGACATCTTAGTTGAAATCAAGAAAAAGAAATGGGCATGGGAAGGACATGTAATGAGGAGGGAAGATAACCGTTGGTCATTAAGGGTTACGGACTGGATTCCAAGGGACGGGAAGCGTAGCAGGGGGCGGCAGAAGGTTAGGTGGGAGGATGAGATTAAGAAGTTTGCAGGGGCGACATGGCCACAACTAGTACATGACCGGGGTAGTTGGAGAAGTATGGGAGAGGTCTTTGCCCTGCAGTTCTGTTCTCTTCCGAGACTGTTAAACATTACTTAACAGCCTGGAGTAAGAATTATTTAATGAATAAGGCACAATCTAACGGAAGTTTACGCCCTTTGTGGCTTGGCTTGTCCCCAAACAACAATCGTCATCTATCTTGTGTGTATTTCTTTTTTTTTAATGCTGCATGGCCGGTATTTTCAGGTCACAAATGGCATGTGCATTATCAGCGTGACATAACATTCTTGACAGGAAAGTAGCGAACATCGAGTTTTCAAGAAAGGAAACGCAAGTAAAATGGATGACAATTATATTGTTTAATGAAAAGATATGCCCCCAAAAGTGAAATCTTTTTTTGAAGTGCTGCTGTGCCCTTATCTGGCACCTTTGCATCCAACAGCACATGCTCCACATCAGTTTCAGAACTAACCTTGTTTGCTATAAGTGAGGGTGGGCTAACAAAGAACAGGTGCCTACTGGGTGTCTACCAAGTTGACATTTTCAAATTCCCTGAGTGTTCCAGGTTTTCCCTGAGCGACACAGAACTTTATTTTATGTCAAGACAGGCTGACACCACATTGCCCAATGCTGTCATACTCAAGCAAGCATTAAAAAAAAAAAAAACAATCCAGTTTGAATAGTAAGGAGAATAGTAAGGAGTAGTGTTTATTTTATTCAAAATAGCCAACTGAAGGTAGAGGATAGTAGGATGCACAGAAAATAAAGTATGTTCGAAAAAGAAAAAGGATAAAGCCCATTGGAAATCAAGTCGAACATTCTGATGCACACAGAAGGGATATTTTCGAAAATAAGCTATTTCTATGAAGTGATAGAAGGATCACTGATATTAGGCCCGAACTTTGTCACAAGTGTGATTTTCTCAGCAATTGGAAAGTCAACTTCAACTGTCCTCACATATTCTTAGCCCATACACAATGCCTCCGTTTTGTGTCTCACTGCTTTCAAGAGTTGACTTTGGTTTGGATAAGGGTCACCTGCACTTTTGCGTGAGCCAACACTTTGCTTTTTGAGCTCAAGCACCTTCATAGAAAAGGTGGCACAGTTCCTCTCCCGATCACTCCTCAATGCGATGGTCATTTCTGTTCTTGTCCTCGTTCCGCCGCACGTTCGCCCCACAGACTATTTGAAGCATTCTCTTGGTCATTTGTACAGTCAATGTCCGATTTTATATTCTCCACAGGGGCCATGAAAACGTCCGAAAAATCAAATCTGGAAGTCCGAAAAAAATGAATGCATGTCTTTTATTGCCCTTAAGGGCTCAAATCCTCACAGGCACGGCCGAAAAAGCTGTGAAGGCCTGTCAGTACACTTATTAGGCATATCACTGCTTGTACGGTGACAGGAGATGGCGGGTGCATGCGTCTATAATTATGGAATACGTCTGTGTCCGGCGACAATTGCCCCTTCCCACGCTTAAGCTTCACCGCAATACATCACGTACACTTTACTGCGTAATATCGCTGTACTGAGGCAAAGCTGCCTTTCGGGAACCAGCATTATGCAACGCACCATGCTTTCTAAGCTTCGAAGCCAATCGCAAGGATTACAGAGGCGGAGTCGGTGCCATTACTGACAACGGTGAATTATTTCAATGAAAAGCACAGTACCGAAAGGCAACAACCTTAATAGTGAATGTCGAAGCAGCTAAGCCTACTAGCAATGCGGCGGTGGTGGCTACGGCTGCCAGCGGATCTGTGTGCGAGAGCGCTGGTTCGAGGCGGTGAGATAATCAAAACGGCGGTGTTGGCTTTGATGAATGCCGTTTCGGAACTGCGGTCGTGGCAAAATGCCCAGAAAATCGGACAGCGAAGGGTTCTTGCGCCTAAAATTACACACGTCCTTACGTTGACTCTATGGGGAACGTGGTGGTGCCACGAAGTCGTCCGCATTATCGGGCATTTCACAAAAATCGGGCGTCCAGAAAATTGTTCATTGACTGTACACAGTCAACTCCTCCAGCCGACGACACGGCATCAAAGACAATTCATTATGTTCCCTCTCTTTTACTTGAGCCAGCAGTAGGGCGACTTTCGTTCCCTTTCAATAAAATGACAGCTAATCTTCCCTGATTGAAGCACAAATTCCCTGAGCTTTCCCTGAGTTTTTCTAGACTATTTCATATGCCTGAGAATTCCCAGTTTTCCAAGTTTGTAGGTACCCTGTGCCTACCAGAGACAAAGAAATTCTCATAGGCCCTCAGACAACCACTCACCTCCTACCCACTGCGCACTGTGCACTCTTGTCTGCCCGTGCAAAGGCCTTTGCTGCCAAATGCAAACTTCCTAATAATTATGCATTTCCCCATAGGCAATGTCACTCTACAAAAGATCATTCCATAGCATCCTGCTTTGAGCACCACAAAATTTCAGTAATTGGGTTTGCTTATTCCAGAGGTATTCCACTAAAAAAATTCATGCTAACAGGGGTACGTACTGGCTAAAGCTCTCTAATGACCAACGGATCCATGCCTACTAGGAAATCCCATTATGCCACAACAATTCCAAGGCGACTCACCGTGGTATCACTACATCCAATGGGACGCTGTGGAGGGCTGGGCGCCCAGCGGTCAGGTTCACTGTGCATTGTGGGTGTTCTCACATCTGAAGCACCCCACTGGCTCTTGGTGACTACCCCAACTGTTGAGTTGCTGGATCCTGCACCTTGCCAGGGGGATGCGAATTCCCCAGGTGTGGGCCTTGGTGTTGACCATGGTGAGTAAGTGGCTTCCGGAGAAGGTACACAGTATGCGCTGCTCGTCCGCAGGTTACCCGGTGAGAAGGAAGCACACATGTCTGAAATAGAAACAACACATAAATACACCAGTATGCAATATTATCGTCATCGGCCTATATAACCTCACTAACATGATGAAGGCCTCTCCAAATATCGTACTTACTCGCATAATGATTGCACTTTCTTGTAAAAAAAATTGACACAAATTCAGGGGTGCTATCATTACGCAGGTTAAATTTCTCGCAAGAAGAACAAAATTTTTTTCATCCTGCATTTGCTGCGGGACAACAGGCCAACAAATAGGTGGCTGCCGCTGTATGTAGAGCAGGACACCAAAACAAAAATGGCGGCCAGCGGAGCAAGCCGAAGTGCCGAACGCGATTTTTCTTTCCTTCTCGCAAGCACATTATGTGCATTGAAACAGTTTCTTCCGTATCAGTAATGAATAATATCGTTAATATCGGCAAGTTTGCGACAATAACGTAGCCATGTCCACTTTGAGGGGACAGAAACAGAGGTGGGCGCGCATAGCTGCCAGTGACATAGAAAAACATGGCACGCTGCGGCAACTGTGGCATCTGTCTTCGCTACTATCCTAATACAGCATGTTTCCGCTAAGGGTGGGCGAATATCTTAGCTGTGTTACAAGCGTTGGCGTATGAATAGGGTACACTTCTAACGTATCAGTGCAAACGTGGCTACTATCATTGCCGCTCGCAATTTGTTGCGTGCCCACGAGTGCAGATGAGAAAAATCAAAAGGCGCCTTTTTTTTGTTGTTGTTGACCACAACCATTATAAAGACTACACATAATAAAGGCAAGTTTTGGTTGTACCTCTTTTTGTCATGGAAGTGTGGAAAGTGATGAAAGTAATGAAATGAGGCATCTACTTAAGAATATTTGGTGCGTGCAGACCGCTTGGTTTGTCTTGAAGAGTCGTTCGCTAGCATTCGACAGACGGTAAGCGCGATCATTATTAGCTAGACTTGGCACACGAAATATCACTGTGGCAAGTTCTGAGTGCAATCATTACATGAGAAATAAAAACAAAATTGAATTTTGACAACAAAATTCAGGGATGCAATCATTACGCGACTGCGACCATTATGCAAGTAAATACGGTATCTCTGGTTACGTCTTCCAACATTGGTCAACTCAACCTGCAAATTTCCTTATCTAATCCTCTGCCACCTCTAATTCCATCTCCCTTATTTCGGCACCCATAGAACACTATTTGTCTGTTTCATGCATTACAGAACCAGCCCAACTCCACCTACGTTGTGTCGTGAAGTGCACGCCTTCCTGACCAGGTGGCACTAAGCGAGCTAGCTAACACCTGCCTGGTTATATCATGTACCGATGTCATATGTACGAGAGGGCAAAGTACATTGCATGAAATAAAGGGAGAGTGTTCTGTTTTGACTGTTGCCTCGTCACGTTCCTTCACTCGTCGCTGCCTTGGCGGCTGCAGCACAGTTCGGTTGGCCAAGCCCATCTGCTCGTCAGTGACACCCCCAGCTCGGCAACATTAACAACCTTTTTCCCTCAATACCAACTAGATTATCAGTTACCCCTATTTGGTCTCTAATCTATACAGCCATCTTCCTATCTCAATGTTAAAGGGCCCCTTACCAGGTCTGGCCATTTTGAGCTGACAAGCGCAGAGCATACTAACGATCCTGTTTGCAAAGAATTACATTGCTACGCGCCGCATAAAGGTCTGAAATTTCAAACCGAAGACCGTTTTCCTTTTCCCTCGTGGCGACCCCGCTCCAAGCGAGACTGTGACGTACTCGTGTCCCTGCGCTTACGTAGTCGTGTCCGCAGTGTGACATCGCTCGTGGTGACATGTGACTTCGAGAATTATTCAAAGCAGCATCTCTTATTTGTGTGATCAGTTGCTTGAATTCACGAATTGAAGTTTAGAGAAATAATAAAACACAAACTGTGCCATTTTCTACCGTGTTCCAGCGCATGATCATGCTCTGCGATCTGCTTGTTCTGCCTCAGTATTTGTGTAGCACTGAATTATGCTGCTAGTCATGTGTCCTTGTGCACAGCGTGCAAAATCGTGTGCTGCGCGAAATGAGACAATCACAACAGCTTGCGTACAATGCCGTCAGCGGTAGTGCGCAGCACCGAAAAACAAAAGTGAGGAGAAAAAAAAATGAAGGCGGGTCCCATGACGTATGCATCATGTGATCCTCGAGGTCCGATATGGGAGAACGCAGGGAAGGAATTTCGCTTGCGAAAGTTAGAAGGGGCGAGTGAAGAGAGTGTCTCGCTTGGCAGTGGAGCTTGCCTGCTGGAATCATGGGTTCGCGGCACTGAAATATTTCTATCTCGGCTATTAAGGAGCCGACTTGAAAAATATTTGCGGCAGAACGCTCCCTAGAGGACATGTAACAACTCCCAGCATATAAGCAAAATTTACTGTGGGGCCTAGTGAGGGAACCTTTAAGCTTATTTTCTGTTCAGTCACCAGCTCTGCAATCCTCAATTAGCAGTGTTGGGACCCAGGGTAGTGTATCCCACCACTGTCATACAGTTGTTGTGATTTGGTATCCGAGTGGCCATTATGGTTCCATGGCTGATGATGTGCCATGTGTCGGGTGATCGAGAGGTGCAGGGCGACGTTCAAAAGATGAGAAAAGGGTTTAATTACAAAGTTACATGACGAGAGTTTACATGTACTAGTACTAGTACAAGCATGAGCGCGAATAGGAGCTCTCGTAGAACTAGGAGCACGCTCCACAACACTCAGGGTACTTTCTTCATGCACTTCTTTATCCCCTTTCTCTTGTCGGGGAAATTCACTGTTCTTCTTGGCCAACCACAATCGTTAAAGTGTTCGCAAAATTCCGCCCATGACGTCACATCGTTCCGCCGGGCTCCACCTGCAATGTTGCACATTCACCCCCGAATCAGGGCAATGAGGTGGCAAATTGGGAACTTGATGTCGAAGTCGTTCCCATGGAAGTCCTTAACGTTTACCACTTTTATCAATTAGTGGGCCATTCATGACGGTCCGCTTGTCAGAGTCAGGTTCCTGCAGAATGGTCTTCATGATAGTCATTGCTTCCATGAAGAGTTGCAACTATTGTCACCTTGACGTGAACCCCTTTGTTCCCGTATCATCGTCTATGTCGGGTCCAGTCTAGTCCAGGCGGGCGCTCATCTCTCCCATCTGCTTTGGGTGTGCTGATTTAGTTGCCAGCTCCCTGGTTTTGAGAAAGCGGCGATGCAGAGTGAAGGGCCTTTCATAGATGCACGCTCACCGGTAAAGAATTAATCGTCGAGAAGGGATGCCGGGTATAACAACGCTAAATGCCAACTGTAACAGCAGGCAGCACGCAGTGTGCATGCTCCCTCTAAAGGTGAGATGTCATGAGTGCGTGGATTAACGGAGGAATTGCTTGCTCTACACTCCTCTGACCCAGGCAGCTGTGAGATGTATGGGCATATAAGAGTGAGGAAAAAACATGAGGCAAGTCCCACTGTCTTGGCACTTGTCTTGCATTCGTTATTGCGACCCTATCTCTTATGCATTATTGAATTATTCTACAACACGTCATCAACTAGCTTAAACCAAAGGTTCTACTAAAACGAGAGTTCACTTCTTGGATATTGCCATAATGTTTCAAGCCAAGCATACCTGTTGGAGATATAACCTGAGGTCAAAGAAAAGACTGCTCGCATTCTGGTTGGCTCACTCAAAGGTTGTTAAGAGAGGCATAGCAATCGCAGCTCTTAAGAATGCCTAGGTCCATTCATGCCTGCATTAGACACAACACAGCTTCAAAGCTCAAGCATAGGAGCAGGATTTCCAGAGCTTTCCTTGGCAAGCTGGCGGATGCGCCTTTGAGAACAAAAAAGGAAATGCGCACTTTAAGCTGCCACCCCGAACAGTAGTAAACAAAGCACGGGCCATCTGGGCAGGGGTATTTTATTTCGACGAGCTGCATGAGAGCCTATTGGTTTTGTCTTGTATCTTAGGCGCCAAGAGAATGTTTTCTTTGTCTTATGGTTCAGGCATGAGGTCGAAGTTTGGCTAGAGAACAGTTATCCCCTGCATCTCACTGACAGATTTACTCACAAATATGGCGCTGGTTGGCTTTCGGCTCCTGGCAATCTGGTTGCTCTGCACACATGTTCAAGAACTGGTGCCATGATTGTGATGTTTCCTTATGTCTATGTTTACGCATGTGTTTTGCTTGTCAGCACCTTGCTACACCAGCTGCGCTTGCATGCGGTTTCTTGGAACTTCTGACAAATATGCGTAGGGTGACACTCGCCTTTTTGTTCATGTATACTGTGTATTTTGGGTGAGGATTCTATGCTGTGACCTGTGCTAAAAGAAAAGTGTTCTAAGATGGTTGGCTGATAGACTGGCAAATCACTGAACTGATCGTCCAGTCACAATACAAACCATCAATGATTCGTCAGTAAACATTCTGGGCGGCACATTGTGTCTAGAAAATGTAGCTGCAGCATTCCAATCGTCGTTATGGATCTGACTTCGGGTGGCAAGCACCATCAGCTTGGCCGAGATAGCATTGCCCTATCTGGTCCAAACCAATGCAACTTTTTGTAACCGATGTAACACTGAAACCATGCAATCTTGTAACCAAGCTTTCTTAAGCCTTTGCAAACACAAGTTTTCTTCATACATCAGTGTCTGAGTCCTTCGAGCCAACGTCAGCCATTAAGCCACCTGTGTAGACCATTTCTGACGGTGCGTCACAGACGCTGAGACTGGGGGGTGAGTACAACACATCATCATCATCGTAGCAATCATTTCCTTGCACCAAGACTGAAGACAAGAAGCTCACGGTTATGATTCTGTATGTGTACAACGTGTCCCACAGGCTTAAGAGGACGGCAGGCCGTGCAGGGTTGCGTGTGGTCTTTTCCACATCGAACAAATTAAAAAAATTGTGCAGAAAGTTCATTCAGATGTCCCGAAAGCACCATCATGCATCAAGAAATACCAGAACATGTACACCGCCTGCACTGCAAGAGTCATCTAAGACATCCCTTTGTCATTACATTGGACAAATGAAGTTCCGCATCAACAGGTTATGGGAGCATTAAAATTAATTAAGATCCGGGACTAGCAGCAACCTCTCTTCATTGGAAAGAACACAGTTGCCATCCTTGTTTGAGTGCACATTGCAACGCTGCAAAAGTACACATTGAAACGTTGCAAAAGTACACATTACAACGGACAAGCAAAATATATGAAGCCTACAGGATCGCAAAGAAAGACACAGATTGTGTAAGCACATTTTAAATCAGCTTGTTAGATAAAGAGGTTGAATTCATAGATGGCTGCCTACATGTGCAGAAGAGCCATCGCAAATGGTAGGAAGTATCTTGCAATGGCATGACACCGTCCTCCTGCGAATATATATGTTTTGAGCGCGAACAACACAATAAACATTGGCTGAATGTCAGCGCTGTCATCTGTGTGCTGCTCGTTCTGCCCTTTGCACTGTTTAAGACTGTTATAACGTACCAGCTAGCCTGAACAACAACCTTAGTTCTATTTGACTGTACTCACTCAGTCGCTACAACCGCTAAATGGACAAACTGGGCGCTGCACCAACGACATGCTACGGGAGCACGAAAATTCTTTAAAATCTGCGACTAGCAGCAACCTCTCTTCATTGGAAAGAATGCGGTTGCCCTCCTGGTTGACTTGGCAAAACAGGTAGCTTAAAATAAGGCTTCAGCTCAGGATACAATTTTGCTTATGCTACTGTTGAACTTCAAATGACACTCAAGGAATCAAATTTTGTTGGCCCCAAGTACCTACTTCTGAGTACAGGTGCAATTTCCTGCTTGGAATCGGATGGTTCAGGCCAAGGTTCCTTTGGTTTATCTGCTAAGGAAAATGTGTCGATTGGAAAGTCCGGCAGTGCCCTGCTCATGGCATCCCAGGAATGGCCGAGCGGAGCGGATTTCGTCTTCAGTGGAGGCTCCACAGCAAGCCCAGCTGGCTTTTGGCCGACAACACCTGTGAATGGAAAGACAAGCAGAACAAGATCAGTGGCTCCCGTGCAAGGCTCCAAAGACTGAAGTAGACATCCTCACCCATAAACAGCAATGAGAGCTTTCCACACACTTATCACAGCAGCTTTGACAAACAATTACAATGTGCAATGTGCACACTTCATTACAGAGCGCACATTGCAGATGCACAAATAAGATGTACATAAGAAGTAACTTGGCAGCTGCACCTTTCGTGTTTCTAAAGATGTTACACTTTTCATTCCTAGGTGAAAAACATTGCTTAAACATTTGAGCAACTGGGAATGGCTGTTAAATAAGGGGACAGGATATCTGCCATGTACCATATTAACTCTCATAATGATCCCATTTTCTTTCTTATGCGGCGTAAAATTCCTAGTGATTTTTTTTCCACGGCCACTTCTAAGAAGTAGGAGAATGGTATGATTCGGTGTTTGATACGGTGTCTGACGTACCGTATCGAACGCTGAATTGTACCGCATGTCTCCTATTTTTGTCGCAAGCTGGGCACCCAATCCAGCTCTATGGCACGACAACACGGCTCGAATCTGCCTGGCATTTTTGGCATGTCGGACGACGAATCGTACCATCTGTCTCCTGCTTCACAGCAGCAAGTTTGGGGTGCGATCATTATGCGAGGAAAAAAAAACAAAACAAAAAACTTTCTGGTTGGAAAAGTGGGGGTACTTTCATTACGCAAGTGCACTTTTTATGCGAGTACAAAATACGACACTTTAGGGCCCATTTTATAACCGTTTTCTCATAAGACGTAAGGGTTAGGTTATTTAAATTTTTTTTTTTACTGTGTTAGAACATATCTTTAATATTATGATGTTCTTTTCTGTGACTTTTTTAATGGTCTTTAAGGATATGCCAATATCGATTAGTAGATTATGAATTGAATATAGAATATTAGAAAATGTTTCACAAAATTTAACGCTTTTAAATATTGGGCAAGAAACTAAGGTGCTACAAATATTGGGAGTCTCAAAATTGCACAAGAATGTAACAAGCTATCAGTAGCTTAGGCAGTGAAACTGTGTTAATACGTACTACTGTATTTGGTGGGAAACATGGATCACGTACGCACTAAGCATGGCTAAATTCAGAGCGCGAACTACTGGGACACAAGCTAAGGCACAAGAAAAGACAGGACATGCACTAAGTAATGTATTAATTAACTGACAATGGCAGGTGAGTTGCTATAGACCTACTAGCCAAAAGAAATGTGTTCATTCTCAATCAAACACACACGCAGACAAGTTTTATTTACAAGTAGGCAGCATAAACCTGTGATTTTCATATGCTGCCGTGGCGGCATGTGAAAATCACAGCAACAAAAGCAGCAACAACGCCATCCTCAAACTCGGCAAGGCTGAGAGCCAGTTTCTCCATCAGGCCCCACTTCTCTGAGAACGCCTTTATGACGGTCAACGCACTAGCTGCATCTGATAGGGAAGGGCCATCTTCTACGTCCTAATCCATGACGATGACTTGGAAGCGCTAGAAGCTATGGGAGCAGTAAACATGTCATGGCAAGCATGTTTTGAAATCACTATTCATGGCGAATGCTGTCCGGGAATCTGATATGTCAAATTTTGGCTATATCGATTTATTTCACAATCACTGAGCTGTTTGATATATCGAGGTTCGATTGCAGGAACTAATCGCTCTGTGTCATGGTATGAAGTCAAACAAGCGCACACGTAAACAAAATGCTCCAGGTAATACAGTCAAAACTCGATATAACGAATCACGGGGGACCGGTGAAAAATAGTTAGTTATTCTGAAAGGTTGTTATAGTGAAAGGTCCAAAATTAACCGTTCTGCCCATCAACCCATCTGTTTATAAGATGCCACTGCTTGAGCTATCCACGAAAACGTCGCTGTTGGCTCTCGGCCCTCGCTGTTGCTATTTTTCATAGATTTTATTGCCACACACAACCAAACCACTGTATAATAAGAGTGACGCGCGCAAAGCAGACACCAACGCTGAAAAAACAACTGACAAAAATGAACCTCCATGTCACCTCCAAAGCGCAATGTTTCTTGTTTTTTTTTTGTTTTTTACATTCCTTGCCATGGACACCACAACTGTCTCACTCGAAGCGAACACCTGAACTGTTCAAAAGCGCAAGCGCGCATACAACACTGTCCGGAAAATGCAAAGTGCAACCGTCTGGCATCCCCTTGAGTATGGAGGTTACATTTCTCCACGCGCATTGCTAGTAAAGCGGCGGAAAGAAGCGCAAATGAAAGAGGCATGTGCAGAAACAAGGACGAAAGAAGGATGAGATGTGCCTCCACTGCTAGGCGATACTTGCCTGGGCAAGGCATGCGCCCACAAAACCCAATGCGTCATGACCTCCGCAACAGATTTTAAAAAAACTATCTCCCACACTTTTTTTTTAACTGAGCGCAGTCTCAGGTTTTCCAAACCTGTGCGCCTTGTCGTCTGCTAGTCTACTATTTTGGCTGCCGTGAGGGATACATAGAAACCTAGGAATCCCTAGATTTCAGAATATTAGTTCGTAGAACTGAGATGATGTTAACATGACATGGAAACTGAATTACAATCGATATTCTGAAAAGTTTGGTATTCTAAAGTTTGTAGTACTGAAATATTTTTACATTGAAGCCATAAGAAGTCTGCAGGGGATTTCTGAAAAGTATGTTAATCTGAAAAGTTTGTTAATGTGGTGTTTGTAGGAATGAGGTTTCACTCTATAGGCAGTGTTTAGGGTGTCTCGATTAATGGTTTTTTTTTTTTTTTGACGAACCAGTACAGTCCCACTAATCTTAGAAAAATTTCTCAATGCTTTTTGGCAAATTTTAATGCGACTAGCATTCTTAGGGTACTTCACACACTTCTCAGGGGTTGCCTATATATTGTATTTACTCGCACAATGATCGCACTCGCGTAATGATTGCAACCCTGAATTATGTCGTCAAAATTCGATTTTCTTTCTTTCCCGTGTAGTGATCGCACCCCGCACTTTTTGCAGTGATATGTCATGTGCCAAGTCTAGCTAATGATCATCGCGCTTACCATCTGTCGAATGCTGTCAAATGCTACGCGAACGACTCTTGGAGACATACCAAGCGGTCTGCACGCACCAAACATTCTTAAGCAGATGCCCCATTTGATTCCTGTCATCACTTTCCGCACTTCCATGAAAGAAAAAAAAGCTACAACCAAACTTGCCTTGGCTTTATTACTTGTAGGCTTCATAATGCTTTTGGCCAACAACAACAAAAAAGGTCCCTTTCGATTGTTCTCGTCTGCACTCGTGGGCACGTAACAAATCGTGAGCGGTAACTATAGTGGCCACGTTTACACTGATATGTTATAAGTGTACCCTATTCATACGCCGACGCTTGTAACACAGCTAAGATATTCGCCCACCCTTAGCAGAAACATGCCGTATTAGGATAGTAGTGAAGCAAATGCCGCAGTTTCCGCAGCATGCCCACCATGTGTTTCTATGTCACTGGCAGCTACACACGCCCATCTCTGTTTCTGTCCCCTCAAAGTGGACATGGCTATGTTATTGTCGCAAACTTGCCGATATTAACGATTATTCATTACTGATATGGAAGAAACTGTTTCAATGCACGTAATGTAATCATGAGAAGAACAAAAATCGCATTCGGCGGGTTCGCCTTGATCCGCCAGCCGCCATATTTGTTTTCGTGTCCCGCACTGTTACAGTGGCAGCCGCCTGCTTGTTGACCTGTTGTCATCCCGCAGCAAATGTGGGATAAAAAAAAAAATTTCGCAGGAAATTTAACCCGCGTAATGATCACACCCCTAAATTTTCGTGAATTTTTTTGACAAAGAAGTGTGATCATTACACGAGTAAATAAGGTGTCTCGACGAGTTAAACCGTCGTTTGCCGGCACTTTATTAAAATTATCCCTATCCTCCTAAGGTGTCTCTAACCCTTTTCCCGGCAACCTGGGTCAGTGCTCTGATGAGGGAACAGGGTTAAAACAAAGCTGTAAGAACAACTAGGGTCGCTGGG
Organism: Dermacentor variabilis; assembly: GCF_050947875.1. NCBI lineage: Eukaryota > Metazoa > Arthropoda > Arachnida > Ixodida > Ixodidae > Dermacentor > Dermacentor variabilis. The sequence goes on along the minus strand of NC_134571.1, from coordinate 62,274,828 downwards.
TATGTGGCAGGCTGCTGCACAGACTTCAGAAAAAGTAATTGTTTGGCAAAAGGAGCTCGCAGCAACAAAAATGATGGACTAATTCTTGTTCAGAAAAGGCTGGACAGTTCAAACTACGCAAAAGTAAAAATTTGTTTTTAACATCTTGTCCAACCTGTCCTCTTAAATGGTTGTGTGCATAGGTTGGCCTACTCACTAATAGTCAATTTAAAGGTGCGAGTAAGTCACAAAGGGTTTCAGTAGACTTAAATATGAACGTGAATGAGTAGTACTGAGGGGATTGTGCTCAGCCATTTCATTGCAGCGCCATAGTGCGGCACGTTTTGGGCACAAGGACCATGTCACAGCCAGATCAACTTCGAACTTTGCACATGCGAGTTGCTGCTTTCCCTCTTTTTATCCTCCAAAGAGTGCCGGTACAGCAGTGAGGCTGTAAACCAATTGCTGTTGTATGCCCCTGAGCAGACAAGGGGCTCACACGATTGGTCCGCTCAGGCAGGAATTGACATCTCCTCTCTCCTGGTAGCTTGAGCCAACTGTGGGAGGGCGGGCACAGAAAAAGGCTCTCAAACAGTGATTCTGTGCATATTGGATTCGAATTCCTCTGGGCAGCCGTTTTGCTGGCCAAACCTGCCAAGGGTCCTCGACTCAAGGAAAATGAGTACTTTTTCGCTGCGCAGTCAAACTGTGCAGGGCCGCCCAGTAGGCTATGGAGCTGAAGGCATATTGCCTTGGTAGCACAGTCATTGGAACAGTCATCCTGCCATATAGCAGCGTGTTACGGTGTTTTATAACACTGTTGTGTTGCCCTCGTATGGTGGGAGCTTCGGCAGGTACACACCGCGTGGATAGGCTGTAGTAGTTAGTTCAACGCCAAAGCAGTTGTCTAATAAAATCCTTCCTTGTACTCTGAGCCTACTCTTCCCGGCACTCTGTTTCACTCCCAGCGAAGACCGATCAATCATCTCTTCTTCAAGCATACACAACACATACGGCTGAGCTGATTGTACACAGTGGGCTTAGATCCTCGGACCTGCATGGTGGTCTAGGTAACCCCATTGGAATGCCATAAGAGAGATCACAGTACCGATGAGTGTGAGCAGAAGCGAGTATGAGTGTGAATGAAATGCACATTCGTGTGAACGTACGTGAGTACGAATGAGAGTGCATACCTACGGTTGTTAGTTATGTGGGTTTTATGGCGCAAGAGCAACTACAGATATGATGTGCCATGCACAAGGTGAGAATATATAATTTGATGAAAGTGCTTCGAGCAAGAAAAATTATCACTTTAGAGTTTGTTTAAGAAACCTGCTTCTTCTAGAAACTGAAAAATATTGTCTAGAGATACAAGCGCATTTTCAGCTAGGATCAGGTAGGGATAAATGGTGTTAAGTGCTTTGTGATGTTCATAAAAATATTTGTCTTTTTTCCTCCAACACAGGACATATTATTAAAATGTGATTCATAGTTAAGTTTCTTGGCATTTATTAGAAACCACTTGTTCTTCATTTTTCAATAAAAAGTAATGTGTGAGTTGTGTGTGTCCGATACCAACGTGACAAAGGATAACTTCCATGAAACATTCCTGGTGGTATAATGTCTTCCACTCCTGCAGTATGGGCTTTACCATTTGTAGTTTGTTGTTAACTTGACAGTCCCAATCCTTTTGCCACTTTGTGGTGATTGCAGCACAGACTACCTGAACACAGTCCTTGAGTGGAAGATTTATTTCTGTTAGTCTTTCACGGGCTGTCATTGTTGCATATTGGTCCGCCTCTTCATTTCCCAGGATTCCGACATGGCTTGGAAACCAACAGAGACAAATTAATTTACCACGATTTTCACTTTCGCCAAGCATTCTCAGGATGTCGCCAAGAAGGGGTTCACACTCTGATTTTATATGGAGGGAATTAAGTGAACTGAGAGAATCTGTGTAGACCACTACTTTTTTATAACCTCCTGTTACTATTTTTTCCAAAACCATAAGCAGGGCATATATACTTTCACTGTAAAAACTGAAGCAAACTGCGGCAACCTAAGACAATTTTCCCAGTGCTCCGAAACAACTGCACTTCCAAGATGTTTGTTTGTCTTGGACCCATCAGTGTAAAACTTGGTGCAATCATTGTATTTTCTTGTAATTCTCACAATCTTGCATTATGAGTTCAGGTGCCGTTTCTTTCTTTCTTTTCTTCTTTTTTTTTATGCATGTGTAAGAGCAAAATCACAAAAATGTGCAAAATCATACCATGGGGGTCTGTTCGGTCTTCGGTGACCCTGAGAGCCTCATTCAGAACATTGCAGTTTCGGCACATTTCTTCGAAACGAAGGATAAGTGGTTTCACATTATGTGGTTTGGCACCGAGAGTTGGGCACCGAGACAAGTGTCTCAGGCCTTGGAGTTCGGTTGCTTTTAGGGCCCTGCTGGACTGATGTCTGCAGGGCCCTTGAAGAGGATGCTGCTCCATCCTCTTCATGGAGCAGCACGGACTGCTCCATTCCACCACGGGTGCGAGAGGGGTCACTGCGGGACCCCTATGCGTGGGCTTAAAGAACTCCTGAGGCCTCTGTAACACTGCTCCTAGCTGTGTCGCATCAGCATAACTTCTTCGCTAAAGGTATGACAATCACTTTCTTGCTTCAAAGAACAAGATTTTTTCTTTAACAGTCAGTGTAATTATTTCTTTTTCTTTTTTCCAGCTAGGGCAAGACTGCGAATAAGCTGGATGGTCTCCTTTGCAGTCAATGCAATGTGGGGAAGAAGTGCAATTGTCAGATTGGTGATCGTTGGAGCTGCATTTAGCACAGGTTGTTTGTCCTCTGCATGCATGTGAAGCGTGTCCAACTTGAAACATCGTCTGAGGTTTGGGATATATGGTCCGACGTTTACTTTGACAAAACCTGCATCCAGCGAGGTAGGCATTATGCCTGTTCCAAAGGTGGGTATAACATGTTTTGTCGCGATTTCTTCGTCATTTCTGGGGATGACAATTTTTTTTTACTTTGGTCACGTTTTGTTCCTGGTAACCTTCCAGCAGTTCCTTATCGTTCAAGCCCAGAAAGTCCTCCTCAGATATCACACCCCTGCTTGTATTTAGTAGTGTTCTGTGGGCTGAAATTGTCACTGTCGGGTCACCAATACTGGTAAGTTCTGAGAGCTTTTGTGCTTGATCCTTGTCATTTAGTTCTAGGCGAAGGTCCCCACTAGACATTCTTTACGCTTTGTATGTCGGTCCGATTTTGTCTTTCAGGCACTTTGCCACCAGGAATGGAGAGAACTTTCTTAATGGTATGTTGTTTTCACTGTGGACTGCATAGTACTTGGGAAATGATGGAGCATTCCCCTGAAAGGAGAAATAGAATGGTGCTTTGGTGCAGCATCTTTTCAGATGGCAATCATAGACAACAGAAGTCTGTTTGCGCTGCCGTAAGAAAATGTGTAGGTTTGGCAACAGTGCCGACCACCTACCACAGAGCCCAAAGAGGGGACGTGGCAGAGCTTGCATACAAGTCTGCACAATGCCAGTCGTACGCCGTCACTATAACCAAATATGGTGTAACCAAGGTAGGATAGCCACACAGGGTTAACCCTTGCCACCAAGAAGAAAGGAAGCAAATGGAAAAGAGAAGACATGCAAAGCCAAAAAGTGGGAGAGAGAGAGAGAGAGAGAGAGAGAGAGAGAGAGAGAGAGATGAAAATTTAAGGAGAGAGAGACGAAAAAAGGCAACTGCCGTTTTCCTCCAGGTGGATCAGTCCGGAGGTGCCGTCTATGTGAAGCAGAGGCCAACGAGGTGTGTTGCTTTCACCTTTGGGCCTTGAAGGTCCGAACAACCGGAATCGGCTCAACCCCCAGGTTCTCCCTTTCCGCAGACTACACGTAGGAGGGTAAAACTCTCACGTGCTCGAGTACGTGGTGTCACAACACACCAAACGCCTGCTGACACAGACGCCTCTGCAAGGGTACCTATGGTTGTATGTGTGCATGTGGGCAGATCTCAAGAACAATATATATTTTTTTTTGCTTTTTTTGAAAGCGATTGTGTTTCTTGAAGTCAAAAAGCATGACAGCCCATGATCCGGAGGCTGAACTCACCAGGGCTGCGGCTGGTAGGAGGTGCAGGAGGACGAGGCGGGCTGCCTGGTGCCCTCGATGGTCTGGCTGAGCTGGAACCGGCCACAGCTGCAGAATAGCTCAGTGGACGGCTCATCCGTGTGCTCTTTTGCTGAAGGGCAAAGTTTTCCGTCTGCCTGGCTATTTCTGCCAATGCGTCATCTGCAAAGCACACAAAAGAAGTTTATCCATGGAGCGTAGATCAGAGCAGAAGCACCACCAGAGACAGATAGAGGTCCTTGGTTTGTTTACACTACGCAAGAGAAGCAAGCTACTAAAAATACAAAGGGCCACGAAAGTTACTAAAGGCATACGCGAACTAACTGCTACCACTGTACCAGGACATTATAATTGCATTCCTACTTAATAAAATGCAAATGTGATAGTATAATGAAGAGGCACTGATGAGAACTGCACCCACAAACTCTGCAATCAACCTTTACCACTATCACAAAACTTACACAACAAAGTTATATTTTAAATTCAGTGCAGTGCCGTGCCATGAAAACGAAATGAGAGACAAGAGCAAGTCTGTGGGCTGACTGCCCATGGAAGCATCCATATTCAAAAACTCTGCCGGCAGCCAATGAATTAAATAGCCCACTATCACGTTTACAACTCGCTGTTCTTAAGCGGCTCTGGAAACTCTGAATTAATGTTCCCCCACAACTAAAAGCACTTCAATTTACCACCTGCCTTTCATATTTTAAACTGCGATTTTCCTGCAACTTCCTTAACAAGTCAGACTCACATCTGCATTTAGCTTATTGCACGAAAACAAAATTGGGGCTTCCATTGTCTTCTCAGACTTCTTTTTTATAGTATAGGCTGACTGTATTTCTGCAATAAGGTGCAGTGATTTCATATAGCTGGTCATTTTGCAGCAGTACCGTAAAATGGAGTGAAAAAAAAAAGAAAATAGTAATAGTAATAAAAAACGCTAGACATACACGAAGCTGTACATGTCTAGGCCAATGTGTTTAAAATATTACCAGGGTCCTTCGATACTTTTGTTCTGGTCATGAGTTCATGAAACTCCCACGTAATGCCATGGGAGCACTTCATATAGCCCCTGCAGTGGACACACCATGGCACTGGCCCCAGTAGAAGGCCATCGGAGTTGATGTCAGACAGAGTCCACAGGCGTTACGTGCAAATGCCCACGTTTGCACGAGGATCGACTGCCATGGCGTGTGAACATTGTCGGCACAATGTGCAAATCGCCACACAGTGTTTAAAAATTTACATGTGAACAATTTTGAAATTACAATGCATCATTTCTTTTCTAGGTTCAGCTGCATTTGTAACAGGTGGCCTAACTCAGGTTTTAAAAGGTACACATGGGACTATTCTATTGTTCGAAATCGGCAACAGAGCACTTGCATGTTGCATTCTTAATTAATTATGCATAATAGGCCTGAATTGCTGTTTCTTATTTTATTTATTTATATACAAGTACTGCTGTCTCAGATTTGAGACATAGCAGGAGTGGGTATGTACATCAAGACAACATACAATCAACGTGTCACGTGTAAATGAACTTTGTCTAGAAAACGCTCATGAGGCAATTCTCGGAGATTAGTATGTAGGTTATTCCACAATTCAATGGTAAATGGCAAGAAATAAAATTTGAAGCTGTCTAATTGAGCTTGAAAGAGAACAATATTGAAAGGATTGGCTCTTCATGTTGCATGTACCGAGGAGCTAACAAATGTCATAGGTACGTCGACAATGACAGAAACATGTACAATTTTGTGCAACATTATAATCCTTTCACACGTGCGCCTATGTGCCAACGGCTCAAACGATAGCAGGCCAGCATGCAGAGAAGGGGAGAAATTGCGATTGTACCAATTACAAATAAATCTAACAGCTTCTGCACAGCCTCAAGCTTGGATAAATCAGATACACAATGAGGTGACCAGACAACAGATTCATATCTAGAGTAGCTGCTCACATTACACCTTTTGCATGGTACATCTCTCTCCATGTAGTGACAGCATGCTTCGCGATAGCGACAATGTCTAACATTTGTTGTGTGCCTGCGTGTCAGTCCAGCTGCAAGGGTACCTAACTTATTAACTAAACTAATAACTACCTAAAAAGATAAACATAATTAAGTAAGCTAATTCCATAATTAATAAGACAGCTAACTCACTAATAGCAAACATAACTAAAGTATGTACATAATAACTAACTGAACTAAATCAATTGACAAAGCTAACTGAACTAATTACCTAACTACAGTCGAACCTTGTTACCACAAACATGTATATAGCGAAATATCAGATAAAACGAACTAAAGCAAAGTTTGGCTGGTCCATGCTTTGTTTCAATGGGAGTTCTGTTTGCAGAATGAAATAAGAAATTCAAAATTTGACACCGGATCGGTTGTACCGAAGTTGGTTCTTCTGTTCCTGTGGCTCGAAATATGTCAATGAGTCAAGAAAAGCTCTAATAAACACACCATTTTGATCCGTTTGAATCGTGATAGCAAACGAGTTTGAATCGCCTGCTCTTGTTGCACGCCATGCCATCTAGGGGCAGCGAAAGTAGCTAGCATCGGCTGACCAGCTCATGATCAAACTCTCACCCCTGCTGCCTCTTCATGCAATTTGCGCTTTCTCATTCCATCATGCAAATCACAAGTTTGTCTAGTCAAATGCCCTCAAGTGCTGACAAACAAAGATTACATCGTTTTTAAAATAAATTGATTTGTGCATGTGGCCAGCATCACTGTGCGTGTTTATTTTTTCTCTCCAGCACAGAATGAAAGGTGAGGTCACAAGTTTATACCAAGCTTTAAATGTAAAAATTGTGCGTTTTTGCTAATTTGTGTTGTCCATGTTTAAGCTCTTTAGGCGCCCTTTCATTGAGCTCAAGTGTACACTTGCTTGCAGGAACTAATATGCATACCTTTACAACAAATATTGGACATAATGAATTAAATTAAATTAAACTGTGCCGTTTTATGAACCAAAACCACAACCTGATCATGAGGCATGCCGTAGTGGGGGACTCCAGATTAATTCTGACCGTCTGCAATTTTTTATTGTGCATTTAAATCTAAGTACACGGGTGTTTTTTGCATTTAGCCCCCATTGAAATGCAGCCGCCGTGGCTGGGATTTGATCCCATGACTTCGTGTTTAGCAGTGCAACAGCACAGCCACTAGGCAACCATGGCGAGTTGGATATAACAAATTATTTTAGCTTAAAATCTGACTTTGTTATGATGAGGCTTGGCTGTAATAAGTAACTAAACTCACTAATTACATAACTAAACTCACTAATAAGAAACTTAGCATGACCAAACTAATACTTAACGAACCTATCCAACCAAATACAACTAAAATAACAACTAAACTAATTAACTGGAGAAATATCGCTAATAACCTAACCAAATATACAAACGACTAATTAAGTGAACAGAACAAAATAATATCCAATGTAATAACTATGTAAACTAAATAACTAAACTAAACATTAACTAACATATCTACTGTAATTAAACTGAACTAAAGTAACTATTAACAATAATACTAACTCATACGTAATGAAACTAACTAAATTGAAACTAATAACTAAATAATTAGCTATGCAACTAATAACCATCCTTAACCAATTATACTGTGCATAACAAACTTCAAAGCTATTCTAACAGAACAATTAACTGGTAACCTAAAAATATAGCTCAATAACTGAACAAAAAAAGAAAAGGTGATCAAACCAACAAAACTAACCAGCTAATTAAATATAATGAAAGTAATTGATCAAATAATTAATTAAACACAACTACCTAACTAATCAAGTAATAACTAAACTAACCAACCACATATAAGTAACTTATCTCACTAACAGGATCATGTGTAAATAGAGACAGCTGACCAAAACTTTTCGTGCGAGGGGTGATACTAAAGGGAGCCATGTCAATCGTACAACACCGCAGCGTATAATTTAAGTGCAAATGCATCGCAAGCTAAATTTTTCTGCAAAAGGTTCCCATTGTATGTTCACTCTGGAAACATGCTGAAATAAATGTGGGAGAGGCAGCTTCCCTGGTGAAATATTAGCATGATTGTGCAGCCTGGCCACCTGCTGTGGCAGACTGATCCCTTTCTACTCTCCAGCTCCACCGGGGCCACCTTATATCTCTATATTAACCTTTCAGGGAAGTTTTGTGACCAGAAGGAAAGTATAGAAGGACCCTGGTATTACCAATTCACTAGCGAAATGTGGCACGAATAAAAATGTGAACTCTCAAAGAGCTAGTTCTTCTAGCATGAGGATAATGGCAAGTACAAGCCTTATCAATGGGTTTGCTTATGGCTTATGTGGCAGGAAGGGCACAAAAGTATCTCCATAAAATGTAACTTTTATCCTGTATTATAATCTGTACATGAGATATGTAGAAATTTATTAACAATGTCAGCTACTACTGTGATCCTATGAGCACAGAACAAAATTATAGCACAACACTGTGGAAACAGTAATTAAAAATTAAATTATGGGGTTTTACGTGCCAAAATCACAATCTGATTATGAGGCACACCATAGTAGGGTCTCCGGATTGAAATTGACCACGTGGGGTTCTTTAACGTACACTGAAACCTAAGTACCATGGGTGTTTTTGCATTTCGCCCCCATCGAAATGCGGTCACCATGGCTGGGATTTGATCCCCCGACCTTGTGCTTAGCAGCGCAACACCATAGCCACTAAGCAACCATGGAGGGTGTTGCGTTTTCCCAAGTAGCGTACCCCACTGCTGCTGAGTTGTTGCGATGCCTGTTTATTGAAGCGCGACCGACGTTACTATTGGGTCGCGTGGTGTTGTCGGCGGGCTGCAGGTGTCTAGTAGACCATGGTGACCAGGCAAGGACGAGACAATTTCTAGTGCGAAACTTGCATGGCATATTCAATGGTTGGTGAAAGATGAGAAGAAGAGAATGAAGTGAAAAGGTACATTGCGGGGCCCTTTTAAATAGGCCCACTAAATTCGTAGGCGGGATCTTGCTCACGTCAACATCACGTGACCGGCACTGAGTCTGGTTGTCGATGGGCAGCTGATCACTTCTCCACGATGAGCTTGCACGGCGCCGCCTCCGCATGTGGCAACCCTGGTGCCTGGTCAAAGATGGGGCTGCTGATTCATGCTCCCAAGTGAGGTGGTACGGGCTTGCTTCCTCTGGCGGCAACCCACGGGGCCCGTTTGGTTCGCGGAAAGCATGTCTGATTGTGGATGGGCGATCGATTCATTCTTCTAGGTGACGTTGGTTCGCGGAAGATCTCCTGTAGAGCTTGACAGTTCGTGGAAAGGGTCCCTCTAAAGTCGCACGCACACAAAGGGGCCTGTAAGCACTGTGGGGCGCCAGCCAGACCGGCAACCCCTTGAGACAACCACAACAAAAAAAATTGGAAATTCACCCTTCATTTCGATGAGGCATGGTGGTCGAGCATCCTTTTTTTCCACGGGGTGCTACACACCAACCGTAACAAGGGTCAACAGTGCAAACTATCAAGCTACAAGTAAGAGAGAATAAAAAGCTCTCCTGCTCACTTTTCTGGTTTCTGATGTTTCTAAACAACACGATGGTGACTGCTTACCATTATACGCTTGGAATTTTGTTGCCATAGCAACAGTCTCAGTGCTCTCCTCCCAATGTGGTGTCAGCACACAATGTAACTGAAGTGCTGGTAGCCGGATTAGTTTAAAAGAAAGTTCCTTTTGGCTATTCAAGCTGTGCTAAACTCCAAATTTCTTTATTCTGGACCTCCTCGAGCATCAATATTGTGCATTAATTAATTAGTATCATGCATTAATACTGATGGGTGTGACCCTATGTTTACAAAGATAGACCGATAATTCGGACACTAATAGCTTGGAAATTCTTGCTGTTCAATAATTTAGACTTTGCTTGCACGACCGAATGCTAATTTGGCCACAGAGTCATGCAGAAATAGCAATATTGTTGTCTTGATATGTTACTGGCACCTTCTCGAAGGTGACTGTAGCGAAGCCTAGCCAATAAAGTAGTCACTGGCTGTACCCAAACCAAGGGACAAGCCAAGCAAAGCCACGAAGTTGTAAAGCCTGCATTTCTGTAATTTGATTCCTTGTGCGAATTCCGAGCATGCTGTGTTTGTTCCATTATGTTATATAGTGACACAATTGTGGGCAACTTAACTGACTGCTATCACAAAATTCTGTGATTCAGAATTGTCAGGCAGTTACAAACAGCGTACACTACAGCCTCAATGTCCTTGCTGACAAGGGCGGCAAGGGCCAACAAGTGACAATGACTGGTGCAAGGAAACCCGCTATAATTTTATCATTTGGCTATTGAAGTGCATTCAACCTTAGTTTAAATTGTCAGGGGATGGAGATTCTATGCATGTATTGACTGTAAGTCTACCTGTGCCGACAGCGTGACATTGGTCGAAATATGGACTGATCAGGTTGCAGTCATGCTAATGAGCTTTTTTGGCCATATGTGGAATAAAGTAATTTATTTTTCATTGAATTCAATATTTTGGACTTCCAGTTATTCGGGCACTTAGGTAGGTAGTTCCCGTAAAATTGACTTAGTGATTGGCGACTGTGCACATGAAGAATAGCTTAGTATAAAAGCAGACAACTGCTAACCACGACAGCAGTGTAGCATCTGGGCTCGTATATTTGGTTGATCACTCTTGGGGTTTGCTTCACTTATCTGTGACATCACACCCAGCAGGTTTTCTTACTGGAGCAATGAACAAGCTGCCAATGGTTTAGCCAGTCACTATGCATTAAGAGCGATGCTATTTCCAAAAGACATAAAAGTGATACTATCCCTAAAGTGATTCATCCAGACTACAGCCCTTAGTGTTGTCTGCTTTCTTTTGCATCAGCACCTCTCAATGAAAAGCGCCCTGTTTCTATTACATTTTACATCTAGAACACTGCAATTTGTAATCTCACACGTTCATGCATTTGTGGGGCTCAAAGGTAGCTCCAAGAATGGCTGCCACAGCTACAGTGTGACAAGTCATTCAAAACTCTGAGTACACCTACTCACCTGGGGCACACCTAGCTTCCTTTGGAGAATCCCATAGCGGAGGTGGCGAGCTTCTCCTCAAGTGCAAGTCAGGCTCACTCTCAAATGAAGAAGACCGTGCTGCATGAAATATTTTGTTGATGATCATCCAATGAAAAAGCGCAAAATAAAGGTACTGTAGCTTACAACTTTGGATGCAAACAACAATGAGATACTACTAAATATGAAGCTAAACTGACCTGTTCCTTCGACAAACTGGCTATAGCATTACAGCCCTGTTTACTAACACTCAGTCTTTAATCATCTCCAAGTAATACATTTACTCTCGAGAGGCAACATTCCGTCTAAGCAACATTCATGTGGAAGAATGTTTTTGAAAGCACCTTGGCAGATCAGAGCTATTTGGCCAAAGCAAGAATCCTGCAGTATCTGTCTAAAGGTGGACGCATATTTTACACAGCACAATATTCTGTCAGATTTGACATAGCATAATGCCCACACATGGTAAACCTTGCTTCCATGGCAAATGCTACTAATGATAGCAGGTGAACGTGAAGCCATTTCCAACTTTTGCTTCAAAGTGCCACTAAATAGGGGGGGGAAGCAGTGACCTATATCACCTCTGGATCTACCTAACCAAAGTAGCATCGCTGCTGTGTCTGCATGTGGCCTCCATTGTTCACAGTTAAGCGTGTTATGTTTAATCTTGAAGACCATCGCTCTTGATGAGGACCTCGGGATAACACACAGACAAGCAATTTCTTTTTCCTGGTGCTTTGCACGTGGTCCATGTGGCTACCGTTCTAGCACTGCGCATTAAAACGGCTTCTTCATGCAAATACATTGTTGGATGCACAAAAGTTTATTTTATTGCAATTATATGGAATTTCCAGGCGCATTTCTGCCGTCACCATCGCCGTGAGGTTCCGTATGAGCGAAAGCGTGTGAGGGTGAGCCGGCGAACACGGTTAAATGTCATGTTCGCGAGCCACGGAGGAAGACATTTAGGAGGTGAAACTCCCGTCTGCGCGAGCGAGCGCGGGCGACCAGATAAGGTCACAATTGTATGCGCCGACGGGGCCGTATGCAGTGGTGGTGCCATGTGGCACATCATAGAAGCCGCAGAAAAAAAATAAATGCAGCGCCCAGGCAGGCGGCTCCAGCGCGCTCTCCGGCCACTTCCTCCATGCCCTCAATAGAAGTCAGGTGCGCGCGGCCGAACGGGAGCAACACGCTCGACCGGTTGCCCTGGCAACCGAAACAGCAGTAATTTCTTTCCAGGCCGCCAGCATGATAATGGCTCCACGGGCGTGTGACCTTTTCTGGTCACCGCAAACAGTGGAGTTTTCACTCCTAAATGTTTCTTGCTCTATGGCGCGAGCGACGCATGCCGCCCAGATGTGGCCCTCCTCCCTCTCCTGTGGCGAGGGAAGAGGGCCGTTCTTCATAGGCGGCTGCTAGGGTGCCTCAATCTCCTTCACGCCCGTCGCTCTGTACAGAGCGGAGACAACCGCAGCGTCTACTACGGCGTTGGCCACGCGAATCGGGGACGCCGTAGTAGACGCCTTTAGCGGACACCGTAGGGACGCGTTGTCGGAGCTCGTGTGTCTTGAAAGCAACCTGCGACGTGACCAAAGTGTGCGCCTGCACGGGTCTCATCTTCAACGCGATCTGCGATGTTGCAGTGTGTGCGTAGTGCCTGTAGTTTCGTATGCGCCACGCTTTCAACATTTTGTTCGCAATGAAGCGACAGATGCATGGAGGTCAATTGGCTCGGGCTGCTGCCGCGATTCCTAACTTCAGCGTTTTTCAAAGACAGTTTCCGCTGTCATCGAGCGAGATGTGTTCACACACCGTGCTGATTAATTTAGTTAAAACACGTTGATGAGCTAGTTGGTTCGAATCTATGATAGAATGTGGAAGCGCGGCTGAACCAGGACGTAGAAAGAAGCAGACACACAAAGACAGCGCTGTCTCTGTATGTTTGTTTCTACGTCCTCGCTGAGTCACGCTTAGACATTCTATCATTGTTAATTTACTTAGTAAGTGAATGCTTTGCAAGTTTATACCACCGATAAAGCTACTGCCCTTACTTCAGACAGCTATCTACTAATTTGCTATCGCAATCGGTGCTTCACCTTTCAGACGAAACTGCAAATTTTTTCACAGACAAATGTCCCATGTCACCCGCGCTGTGAAATAGTCTGAGAAATCGATGCACTGACTGCAATGATATGCCTAACGCTCATGTTGCCCAGCATGCAGCAGTGTCCTTTACACACATCAAAATGCTTGTTGTGTGTTTTCGTTGCAAAACCAATGTGTAGTGTGACAGCAAAGCGGCCTGTATCGAAACTACTCCTTGCAGACACCGCCGTGCCTCAGCCACAAATTATGCGTGACCCCGTGTGACTGTCACATTATGCTATTTAAAAGGTCAATATCATCTGTCAACAACAAGAGTGGACCAGGCAAACAAGCGACTCTTAGCTTGCAGAACTTCCATGTCGACTCTCACCCGCACGTTACAATCTGTGCGCGCTAGCATGAATTAAATACTGATATATCACGTATCAAGTCTACACGTAGATCACATATGTCAGATATACTGAATCACTTTAGATCAATGAATTATTCTGGAACTCTACTTTCATTCATTCCACGGTAATAGGTTGATTATTAGAAGAGAAAATGATGCTCGAAGTTTAATTTCTGAATTTCACGCTGAAACAGTGTGACGTCACAGATTGCAAAGTATTTCTTCACATTTTGGCCACTGTGGTATTGTAAATGTTCTTGAAATTTCACATGTTTGGTCTCTGACTAATTTAGAATGCAATGCAGTTTATTTTTCCCGATAAATATTTAGCGAGGCCCAAACAAATGCCTTCAAAATCCATGATGTCATGGTGAGCTGGTGCGAGAATTTCAATGTGGCGTAGTCATCAGTCTTTCGTTCTTGTGTCTGGTATACGAAGTGCGTTCTATTCGTAAGAGTGGCTTTTTTGGTGTTGTGGAAAGGTCAGTTCGAATAATTTTTCTCTTTAGTGCCTCTATTAAAGCACTTGGTGCTGCCACCATGGGCTCGCAAGTCGTGCAATAATGAGTCTGGTGCGCTTCTGCGTGGGCCTTTTGCTACTCGCAAACTACTGAAGTGCATATGTGACGTACGATGGTCTGGTTAAATCTAATATGCAATGTAAAATTTATTCTCCAAATCAATAAATTGTTGAAGTCAATGCAGAAAAACCAGATGGGGTCAGATTTGTTCCAACTGCTCGCGGAACCCTATGATACCGTTCGTCCAGCAGAGCCCAGTTTGAAAACCCCTGGGCTAGGCACATCGAAAAAAGCATTTCTAGCTGCTGCTGTGGAAAAGGTTAACCTAAACGACTCTGTCAAGTTGAGGAGCAAATTACCTTTCATTTTAATTTCAGCTGATTTCCTGAGTTCAGTGGATAGCCTTAAGACTTCAGGTTGCGGTACATGTGGTTCTTTGGTTTCTATGCTTGTCTTCGGCTTGTAAGGCAGCTCCAATGTGCTGAAAAGTGGTACAAAAAAAAAGAGCATGTAGTTAGAAAAAGTGCATGAGAAGTCATTGTATAAATTAAACTGCAGCTTTAGAGCAAGTATAAAACGGCTAAAGGCTTCACTGCAAACTGCAAGATGATTCTCCATACATATCAAGCCAGCCAACAAAAATGAGTGGTATTTTTAAGTTCCAAGTCAACAATTAGATTTCTAACCTTAAACTCAGATTATTAAGGAAATGTTCATGTCATAACACAAGGTGTTACATTGAAAAAGTTTCTAATCAAGTTAACCATGGAGCATTCACCACAAATCCAAGATCAGCTGGAAGTTTACTCTTCTCAATAGAAACTGAAGCTCCCTACAAAAGCCTTAGCTGATTTATGTAAAATTAAATTATGGGATTTTAGGTGCCAAAACAATGATCTGATTATGAGGCACGTTGTAGTGGGGGACTCCGGAAATATGGACCACCTGGGGTTCATTAACGTGCACCTAAATCTAAGTACACGAGTGTTTTTGAATTTTGTCCCTATAGAAATGCGTCCGCTGCGGCCGAGATTTGATACTGCCACCTCATGCTTAGCAGCCTAACACCATAGCCACTAAGCAACAGCGGCAGGTAAATGATTTATGTAATCAGTGCCATACAAGTTTCACCAGTTTACAGGGCACTTTCACCAACCCCTACCACCTGCACCGCCTGTGGCCCGCGCTGCACCCGTCGCCGGGCTGCCCGTGGTGCGAGCACGAACGGGCCGATATGGCCCATGTGCTTTGGGAATGCCAACGGCACGTGGAACAAGGACAAAGAGGAAGGGGGAATACAACACCAGAACCCTCTGAAGCGGGGCGCCTCGCTGAGAGATGGCAAACCGCCCTCCTCAGCGAGGCACCCGAAGACCAGGAGTGGGCCGTCCAGCGGGCCAGGGCCATTGCCGAAGATCTCGAAAGATTTTCCTCGGGCGATGGACCCCTGGCAGCTTAGCCCCGGGCACCAACATCAATAACCGTTGGACAAATAAAGTTTATTCCTATCCTATCCTACAAGTTTTACTCAGTTTACTCAATATTTAGTTAAAGAGACTGATGGGCAAGTATTCCGAATCACAATCAAAGTTTAACCGAAACTGGAAACATGCAGGTTCTCACAAAATAAAACTCAAGACGCTCAACTGGCAAGAACAAGACATCAGAATACCTGAAGAAAATGTTTATTTTTTTGTGGAAATGTGCAAAATACCTAAAGTAAGGACATTCAACGAAAAGAAAAAGAAAAATATTTTGCAGAAACTTTTTCTGAAATCGGTTTAATGCTTGTGGTCAATATCAGGCAGAACACTGGAAGCAAGATTCGCCAAAAGTCACCTTTGGCTTTGTTTAAAATTTGAACAGACAGTTCTTATAGAATGTGAAACAGAGCAGTACATCACCTTTTCTCTACGTTACTTGCGGGATAGGAGTACAGACAGGAATATTTCATCAGTCTTTCCCCTCTTACCATGCTATCAATGGAAATTGAGTTACATGCCAAGCTTTTTCCTCATCCTCTGTTCCTGCTGTAATCCATCAAATGACATTTGCTGCCTATGACTTAGTGTTGGGCTAAGACTTTTTGCTAGAAACTCCCTACTAAAAACCTCGAAACTAAAGAAAATAATTTTCAGACAGGCAACACTTGTCCGTAAAGGGTTAATATGACACATGTAGACAAAGAGGGAACATAATACAACAGGACATAAAACTGACAGTGCAACCTGCTATAGGCTTGCCTTTCACACATACAGTTGAATCCGCTTTCAATGAACGCCTAGTTCCATGAAAAGTAATCGTTATATCAGCCCTTCGCTTTATGTGAACTCTCCTTTCCACATGTGCAAAAATTGACACTGAAGCTGGTATCAGTAATTATGATTCAATGCTAATTCAATAAAAAATCGAATTTTGTGTATCTTCATTTTTGTTCCTAGCATATTTCTACAGCTAGGTGCAAGTTTTCGTAACAAACAACCCGCCTAATTCATGTGTAATGTTAATCTGTAATTAATAAAGGGAAATGAGACACCCACCCAAACGTAGCTAAGTGCTACAAAGAAAACCCATACGGGTTCCTCAAAAGAAAGAAACCCACAGTTGAAGAAAAATTCATCCTGGTCTAGGACTCGAACCTGGGACCACCGCCTTTCTGGGGCAGCCGCTCTGCCATCTGAGCTAACCAGGATGCTAGCAGATGGCAATGGCGAAGCCGAATTTAAAAACAACTTGAAGCAAAGGCAAGAGTTCGACATAATAGTTCTGCGGAAACCCACAAGGTGGAGAGAAGTAATTAATAAAGGGAAATGAGACATCCACCCAAACATAGCTAATTGCGACAAAGGAAACCCACACGAGTTCCTCGAAAGAAATAGCCCTGCAGTTAAAGAAAATCTGACAATCATGTATTGTCAAGCAAATAAAGAAAGCGCTTCACCACACACATAATTTGATGTAACTAAGATGGTGGACCTCGGGCTGAAGTCGTAATTGAAGCGCCAACATGCGGGAGAGTGATATATTCCTGCCGCTGTCCATTCTCCACACCATTCAAGCTTTAAAAACATGTTTCAGCTTTCGAAGCTCTACTAACGAGAAATGGGAACGCGGCCATACTGGTTAGGGCAAGGTAGCCGTGTGGGAAAGCCTGCTTACGGACTTTCGCATATCGTCTATTGCTGGTAGCAGAATAGAAAATTAAGTGTGTGTCAGCGCTTCCACGTGAGATGGGTGGGTGAGTATTGCAGGGAAGCTGCTGCGGTGGGCGGCTACTGCTCTCGACCATGCATGCCTCGTGCCTTTTTTTGTTTACAAGGGATCTTGTGGCTGGAAAACGTATCATTCAATCACAGTTTGCAGTGTAGTGAGCATTAGTGCCAAAAGATTGGTTTTTCCTGTAAGCTATGAACCGGTAAAAAAGAAGTGTTACTATATTAGGTCATTTTTGTGTTCTCCATTGCAAACATTGGTGCCAGGAAACGGTATGTAATGAGATCGTATCAACGAAGTTCTAATCTATTTGAATAAGGAATGACTCCCGCGAATTCCAACTACAAAAACCGTGCAACAGTTACTTCCAACAATATTTCTTACTCCCATGGACTGCTTTTCGGGCAAATTCAAGCGAAAGGCGGAGGTTTGATGTGTCACTAGCTACCGTAATGTTTTGTGCAGTAAACATGATGAATTGCCATTTCACCCAAAAGGCAAAGCATTGATAGTGATAGGAAAGTATTAGACAACTACACGCTGTAATTTTTATAGCTTTATCGGCCATATAAGTTGTGGCAAACATTCACCTATGAATTAAATTAACAAGTATGGTTTCATGCACACAGAGGTAAATAAACACGAACAGACCTCGCACGAAGACCCTGAACATTCACTGCAACAATGCTGGTGTGATGAAGACAGCAAATAGAGGGGAGAGGACGCTTCATGCTGCCTCTCGCTTCAACGTACCTCCGAAACATGAGATTATGTGACTTTCAACCCTAGGCAAACATAAAGACAGCTCTCGAGATGCGACCAGCCCTCTTGGCTCTCTTAACCTTTGCAGCCGGCATAGATTACCTCCAAGATACAACGCGTGGCCTGCATATGCGCTCAGTCATGCAAACAGCCATGCGCAGCCGTGGCCACACTAAAGGAGGAGACATGCGCTCTCCGAAATACGATGTAGAAGTGTACTGACTATGTATGTAGTTTGTAAGGTAAAACATCATTGCAAGCCGTTATCTGCAGCCAGCAACAACACAAATGAAGCATTGTCAAATCGTGATGTTCTGATAACGGCATGGTAACTGCCCATGGGGCTGTGCCTGGAAAACGAGTGAGCTTTCGCAAGGTTTCTGAAATCCTCATGCAGTGCTCGCTCACACATCTCGCAGATCACACATTTATCGCTGTTGGACTGGAGTGAGACACACACTGCCATGTACCCAGTTTGGCTATGCTTTTGTGCATCCTCTTTACGCCACGACCGTGTTTCAAGTGGTCATTGTAACAGTACAAAGAATCAAGGTTCATCATATCTGGGTGCAGTCTCAGTAGGTATGCTTAAAAAATTGTAAATGCAGTGAAATGTGGTCATTGTAACTGATTAACATACCTGGGATCATTATGAATGAGTTAATGTGCACTCATGTGAAGGAACCTACAAGTCTCCCACTGCAACAACAAGCACGTACCTTGGCCTGATTATTTCTTCGTCGTGTGCTTTCTTCCTCTCAATTTTGGTCTTTTTGTGCATTTTTGGCTTTGCGCTGGCCTCGAAGCTTTCGTCTACAAGGTTTGCATCAGATGCAAAAAGAGGCGTGCCGAAAGGTGACGGGTTGCTGGCCTCAGCCAGAATTCTGCTGCTGCCTGGTTCAGGGCAACCTTTTAGCTTTGGCCGCTTGCCTTTCATCAACTTGGCTGATGTGCACACATCTGGCAGATGCAGCAATGTATGATCCTGCGGCAAGAAATAGGGGCACATCAGAAGAGTAAATCTTAAAATGCAATCACATATTGTTCCCTCCGGAAGCATGGATGCAACAAAAGAAAAATAAACAGATTGTTTCTTCGACAAAATGGCACAAAAGACCAACCAAGAAACCTTTATGTTAAATGTCCAACATTTATAGCTCAACACATTCGCATTAACACTTTGTGGCCATATTTTGTCATTATGCTATCGACAAGGCAAGATGTTTCTATTATTTGAAGTCTCTCATTCTTCAATTTGAAACCTGCAACTGATTTGTTTGACACTTGCAACACATATGAGGCCCATCAAAAACATATACACACGTTTTTTCCTTTCATTGCAGTGCAAGGACACGAGGAACTGAAATAAAACTGAAAGTTGAGAGAGCTAGTTCTTGATCATTATTGGAAAGCAGCACGGAAGATGATAAAGGAATGGAAAACAAGAAAGTTTGACAACAGGTGTGCTGCTTTCCAACGATGAGAAATGTTTTCGCGCATCATCAGAAGTGGTAGAACTTCGAAAACCTTGCCTTTTCACTCAGGTCAGAATCCGCATTTGATGTCTCGGTCGTTGTTGAAGAAGTCTCCTCTTCGATCACCATTTTCTTGCGTCTGCTCTTCCTGTCGTCTTCTTTCTTTTCGCCCACTAGTACTTGCTTGTCACCCGCTGTCTGAGTTGCAACACTTGCCACTGCCTCCACGCTGCGTTCCCTGCTCCATGCTTCCGAGCCAAACCACGTTATGAACTTCCACCATGCCACCAGCTGCCTCTCGTCTACGGCTTTCTTGACCAGCACTGAAGATGCCATTGCCTGCTTCGGACGCACTGGTGACTCCGACCTCATTGATGGCAAAGACGCCTGCACGCCAGTTTCCTGCTTCTGCCTGGCATTGGTGCGGCGGCGCACACCATTTCGGTTCCCACCCCGGTCAGTATCCGGGTCTCGTGTAGGGTGGTGCTCAGAGTCTGGCGACCGCGATAAGGACATAGAGCTCCTGCTGGTCGACACCTGGCATGATGTGTCGACCCTGCATGGCCCTGTGTGCTGTTGCTGCATATCATGACTCTTGCGTTTGCTGCTGCAGCTGCTTGCTGCTCTGCTGTAGCTGGATGAAAAGAGAAAACAATCTGACAATAAACGATAGAAGCAGAAAGAGGACAATTTACGTTCAACAGTGTTAGCACTGAAGGTGCAGAGCACACTTATTTGCAAATGTGGCTAAAATCACTCGTAGAACACCATTACACTACAATGATACAAGTTCAAAAAGCCCTAACGGCACCACACTTGGAAGATGCTTGCAGTATGCAATTCAATTCATCCACTGACAGAAAAGATGGTTTTTGAAGCATAGATTGGGTAAAACATAGATGTCATACTTTTGCATGACAATTTCCCACTGAACTTTTGAGATTCTGGTTCCAAGACAACGTTTTCAGCTATAGAAAGCTCTGGTAATAACACAGTAAAATCTCTTTAACTCTCACAAACTTCAAACATCGAATCCTTAGAATTCACCTTCTCGTCCCGGCAAGTTTATGTATTATTTAATGACATCAATCTTCTGATAAGTCAAAGGTATTTGGTTGTGCCCTGCTTAAACTGGACGACCACAGGAGCTTGCTAAGTGCGGGCATCGCAAATGCGTGACACAGTAGGGCAAAAGCGGTGCCAGTGTAAAACCAAAACAACTCGGTAAAGTCAGCATCACCATAGACTGTTGCGGGCCGCACAAGAACAGGAACGCTTTGTGCTGTTTTATTCTTGCATTTATAAACATGCATAACACCACGTTGGGAGTGTGCCTTAAGAACAGTGCTGGGCAGTATCGAAGATACATGTATCTGAGATACTATCTTGTATACTCTTTGAGTATCTTGTATCTGTATCATGATACGTCTGGCAGGACATGATTTTACTGTACTAGTGTTTATTCTTTCCAATTTAACTACAATGTGTGCAATTCAAGTGACACCAGAGAAGCCAGTGAGGAAATGCAAATCACTTCATGTATGACTGCTATGCAAACATTCAACTCATAGAGCTGCAACATAGAACACTGCAGATAGCTCATTCTCACCGATAAGATAATTGATGTGCACGGCTGCAAAAAGTATGCTTTGAACAAACGTTTCAAAGAACTGCCCCCATGTGGTCCTAAGAAAGCTGCGATGTCCTTGCCATTCCCAAAGAAACTTCCATCTGGATTCCTCTGACAGTTCATGTGCAATATGCAGTGAGAATTAGTTGAATAAATTTGGTTTCGTAGTTTTCAAAACGAATGCAGTATTACAAAAAAATATTCAGCAAGCAAACGTCAGCTCCTGCAGTGAACAATGCAAGAAGTTTTGGGAAAATTAACAAGGCAGGGAAATCGTACTTAGAAAAAAAAAAAAAAAAAGCTACCCACCTGACTAGCAGAATGCTACAAAGTTATTTAGTGCTCCTAAAAACAAAACACGACTGATGAAGTAAAATTCACCTTGCTTTGAGGCTGAACCCAGGACTACCATCTAAAGCAGGACAAATTTTGTTTCAAATGCAATGTTTGCTTTTGGGGGACACGTAAATGAGCCCCTTTTTTAGCATTCAAAAAGACAGGTAGATTGCAATTTTTTTTATGTGTAAAGTCAACCCTGCTTATAATGATCCCAGATATAAGAATCTATCAGTTATATAATGACTGAATTTCATGCATTTACAATTTTCTGACCCTACTTATTGAAACTGCTTCCCAATATAACGAAAATTTTCAAAAGCCCCGTACTGTTACAATTAACAATTCAAACCTGATCGCTGTAAAAGGAGAGTGTTTGTGAAGTTTCAAACCACGAAAGCACGACTGAACTGGGCGTACGGAACTCTGACACTGCATTTCGTTCCTTAAATGATGTTTCTGACAGAAATTTGCAGTTAGATGCAGAAAAGTACCGGGTACAAAAATGAAGGTACTGAAATCCTTATTTTCAGACCAAAGTGGTTTCAAATCCTAACTGCCGATGCCAGCTACGGCGTCATTAATTTTCATGCATTTTGAAGGGAGAGTCCACATATAATTAACTAATTATGTAATGACCACATTCTGCAGAACTATAGAGTTCGTTATAACAGGCTGAACTGTAGCAAACATAATTTAATTATAATAGGCATTTTGGAAAGTTCACACATAGGTACTTTACTCATACACGCATGGACTGTATTCATGACACTTAACAAGGCTTGTTGAGAGGGGCTAATTGGTCTTCCACATCTGAGTAAGTTGCGCTACACAGGTTACTTGAAAACAAGATGTGCAGCAGATGAAAAAAAGACGAGCTGCGCACTTCATTTCCATATCCCGTTTTGTCTACCACTGATCCTGTTTCATAGAAACCTACGTTTGCAACATGCTTGGGTATTCACTACACAAACAGCCTTTGCCACAAACCTTTGACTCAAGCACTGGCTGTCAGCTGCGACCCCTTGTGAGCCGGGAGGGGAAGTGGCCAGGGAACGCAGGTCAAATGCCTGCAGCCTTCCAGTTGGGTGCGCCACAGCTCCCTGGTCGGTCAACGTGGTGAGCGGGTAGAAGCTTGTGTGAAGGATGCGGTCTCGCTCCAGGTAGGCATACGCCAATGCACAGAGTAGCAGGAAAATTGCAGCACTGAGGGCGCAGCACTGCATGAAGGGCTCCCAGCGAGGGCGAGGCAGCGACGCCTGGCACAGCCCCAGGTACTGTCGCGGCACTGTTGCCGACATCTTGTAGGCCACCCGACCGGGGCCCAGGCTTGTCTGCAGCTCTAACGTGTGCTCCACAAGTGACAGCATGAAATCTGGCGTAAACCTGACAGCAAAATGGAGACATCTAGTTGGCACTCCCATAAAGAAAAAAAGCTGAGCATACAGTGAATTGGCCCAGATTCACTACTGAACAGCAGTACTGCGAAGATCATAGGAGCGGACAGAAAGAATTGCAAAGAAGGGGTGCTGAATCGCAACTGATGATTTATTGAAGACATCCACTTACAGTCAAATGCTCACATTACAAAGCTTGATATAATAAAACTTGCAATGTAACTTTTTTAATTTCCTGATTTTAGTTTCACTGAATCTCTCTGAAAACTACACATTTCTTTCCTGCAATTTAGGAAAGCAATCTTATTCTGAAGTTTCGGCTGAATGAAATCTATACACACTGCATTCCTGCACCTTGAGCGTTTGTGACAAGAATAAAAACAAAAAATTCTCTTAACACAGGCTTTATTATTTCTTGTGTGAAAACATTCCACTGTGCTAACTGTTGTGCTGTATAGAAACTGCAGTGGGTGCGCTCCATTTGTGCTTGTGGGCATGTTTCCAAATACACCAGTGGCCATTCAGAAGAAAACGTCAATGGGTATTAAGCTTACAAGCACCTCAGTGATGATGAAAGAAAGTGCACTGTCTTTGTGTCAATGCGTCATTGTTCACATTGTTATTGCAAACATGCATCCTAGTGTTGGGGGGCCATCACGATCGCAAAACATATATGCATGGCGGCAGCTGACGACGGCTGCTGGCATTAGGTGTAATCCACAAATTTTCTGTGAGGTCTTTACTGCACAGGGCAATGCTTTTGATCAGGCAATTATTTCTAGTCTCTGGAAGTAATTTGTTCACACATGTTTCCGGAGAAGATGCAATCCACTGGGACTTATTTTTTTTTGAGCCTGCAAACAAAGTTTTGCAACTGAAACATTGAAACCTTGTCGGTATGACTGTTATGCTAAAGTGTGACGATGACAGATTCCAATGAAATAAGGGCAACGAAGATCAAAACATGTTCACGAGGCAAAATGTAACAAAACAAAATGACTTGCAGTTTTTAATTTGTTGTTTTTCTTAGTGGTTTTGAGCAACTTCTGCTCTCTCAAATGATCCTTGACTCAACGCTCTTCCTCCACTCCACATGGTCGAGAACAGCACCACCCCTCGACTGAAGAAGAACCTCAAGACTTGCCGTGGATTGTCAATGAAGTGAAATGACCACTCCTGTCAAAACACGGCACCGCCATCCACTTTTTCAAGATGAGGTGGACTGTTGAGAGGAGGAACGTTCTAGAATAGGGGGGTTAGTGTGCAAAGCTTTATTTCAAGCTACAGTGGAATCTCATTGACACGACCTTCAGAGGAACCGGAAAGTAAAGTTGAAAGTCGTTTAGCATACACTAAAGAGGATGTAGACAAAAGCCTGGCCGCTCCCGAGACATTCATTACATTACTTGACATTTTCATTCTAGTGCAACGTTACTTCTTATCACTTGCTTTCTCCCACCAAAGGTTGTGGGTTCGAGTGCCTTAATGAACTCTACCTTGATTAACTGTGGTTTAGTTAAATGCACCTTAATTAACATTATCCTAATTAACACCAATGGCTGCGGTTTGAGTGACTTAATTAACTATACTTTAATTAACTATGCCTTAACACCAAAGGTAGTAGGTTCAACGCTCGAATTTGAAGATGTCAATTGGAACCCAACTTGGATATTGCCAGTTCACCCATATGTCCATGTTGGGTCGTGGGTTCAAGTGCCTTAATTAACTCTACCTTAATTAAATGTGCCTTAATTCACTTCGCCTTAACACCAAATATAGTGGGTTCGACTCTCGACCTTCACAATGTCAACTGGAATCCAACTTGGAAATATAGCTGGTTTGCTTATATCTCCTAGAGGGTCCGACTCGTACCAAAGGTAATAGGGATGAATGCCTTAATTAACTGTAACTTAATTAACACCACAGGCCCTGGGTTCGACTCCCACAAAAAGTTGTGTGTTCAAGTGCCTTAATTACTCATATCTTTATTAACTGTCCTTTAAATAATATCACCTCAATTAACGCCAAATGTTGAGGGTTCAAGTGCCTTAATTAAATCTATCTTAATGATCTATGCCTTAATTCACTTTGCCGTAATTAACACCAAGGGTTGTGTGTTCAACTCCCACCAAATGTCAGGGGTTCGGCCCCCGTTCTGGTGCCATTGAATTTTGGTGCCGCAATCTCGGACATAGGATTTTTCGTCCCATGAGCCGTCTAAGGTGAAAGCCTTAGACAGCTCATGGGACGAAAAACGTATCATCTGAAAATCGCATTATCCAAAGCAAGCTCCAAGAACTATGAAAATAGGTGCACTTGGTGATAAACTCAACCCTCTTGATGGTTGCACCCTTTGGAATGTATATTTGTCCCACAACAATCATCGTCATCTGCCTTGCTTGTGTTTCCTTTCATGACAACTCGGCGCTCGCTACTTTCCTGTTGAGAATGCTGCGTCACGCTGATAACACACAAGCCGCTCGTGACTTGGAAGTACCGGGCTCACAGCGTGAAAGAAAGGAAATGCGGACAAGACAGATGATGATTATTGTTGTGGAAAAAGGTAAGCGCCAAAGGATGTAATTTTTTTAAAAAGTGAACAGCAAAGGTTCGAGTGGAGTAGAGTGACACTGCTCTGCACAGCATGTTAAGTGGAGCAGCATCAGTTGACGCTGCATGATCTGCAGCCAATGCAATTTTATTCAGGAACGTTGAAATAGATCATCGGTTTGCGCTGAACTTTCTTCTTTTCAATGTCTGCAAAAACATTCTTCTTGAAGTAAAAAAAAGAAGCTGCTGTTTCCTCATTCAACTAAGCAGTGGTGCACCATCAGTCGGTGTGGCTGCAATGCTCACCAGCGTTGTACCGATGGCAGCATGCCACATGCGTTTTTTCTTCTGTGTGGCTAGGACTTAACACAAGTGTTCCTAGGTTGTTGGAATGTTATTTTGCTAGTACACCAGAACATAAAGCTACGAGCTTTAGAAGTACCAGTAAAAGGCCACTTCTACAGTCGTATTATCCAATTTCAGGTAAAAACACAATCATAATAACCGTATGAAAATACATTGCTCCTATGGAAATTGGCCGGGAATATTTAAAAGAATGTAATATCCCGAAAAATGTGTTATGCAGAATTGTACCAGATTCCCCTTACTTCTCTGCTTTTTTTTCCCTGTGCATGTGCATACTGTATAACCACTGCTACTGTTGACACACACAGGTGAGGCACCTTCAAAATGCAAACCACATGGTAGCATGCAATCTTTATAACAGTAGACTGCATCGTATGCTTAAATTCTAGCCAGTCATAAACAAGCTGAAAACAAACATTGAACACAGCTGCATGTGGATGCAAATTTCATGTGCAAAAGAGATGCAGTTTCCAGAGTACACACAAAAAAGATCATACATATAATTTATGTTATCCTCAGCTAAAACACTTTTCTGGTTGATATCTTGCAGTAATGCAATCCCAGTCAAGTGCCCAAACACCTATGTTCCTGGTTGGTTTCTTTCTTCTATATATCAGGGAAAATGTGGCAACAGGATTCTACTACAATGTTAAAGGAGAACATGAACAGTAGGAAGCAGCTTGATGACATGGCACAACTACTCACGCAATGTCAATGCGTCGGGTGGCATTTGGCTTAAGTTCGAAGCCGTGGCAGTCCAACACCCTGAAGCCGTAACCCTGACAAGGCTTGCCACTGATGTAGAACCCTTGGACAAACACAGGAAGTTGACCAGTGTTGCGAGCTGTGAACCCTCGTCGTACCGTGAAGTTGGGCTGCGACAGGCGCATGTTTCTTGTGCCTGCACCAAGAATAAGGTTAGCAGACACTGGTGCGACTTGCCAAGATTGCACTGAAGTGTCAGAATTGACATATTTCAGTGAAATGTCACGGTTGCGTATACCCTCACAGAGACAACTGTAGAGCGCAAAATGATTCAAAATAAAGTTGCAAGTCAATGCAAGCATCCTGAAATGAGCATGAATTCATTACAGAGCTACTTAAGAGTTATTTATGGGGTTGCGCATTCTGAAGCTGCCCTGATTATGAAAGACAATGCAGTGGAGGGCTCTGGATTACTTTTGACCACCTAGAAATCTTTAACGAGCCCCCAAAACCCTATTCGCGAACAGTTTTGCATTACAACAGGGGTATAACGAGGCTTCCACAGCTGCAAATCAATCCAGCGACCTCATGAACAGCACCAGAACACCACAACCACTAAACCGCCACAGCTGGTTCTACTATCAGATCCCAAAACCGCTGCCAACGAAGTGCACATCCCCCACACAGCCGGAAGCGGATGCAACTGCACACGTCACGGCCGTACCTTTGTATAAATCACATTTGTGGAGCTCACCATCACAGTCCTTCAGATGACTTTCCGAGAGTTCGAAAGTCAGCACAGCATCACCACCTGGAACCTTGTTTCCAAGACGAAGCTGGCCATAACCACCTTGGCCCTTCAGCATCACCGCACTCACCACGGTCAGATTGTTCCTGCACCACAACAAAGGCACATAAATGAGGGCTATCAAACGCCAGAGTCATGCAAACACAAAAGTTCTTTTGCCAATAAAGACACACATGTATAGCTATTACAGCTTAGATAAAACCTTTCTGCCCATTAAACTTTCTGGAAGAAATTCAAACGACTTGTAATTTGTGAACTCATGATTTGTTATGTTTGTTACCAAGCATACAAGCATTTCACCAGTAACACACAAGTGAAATTCCACAGTGTACCTAGTGTACACTGAAGAATAGAAAGCACTGTGTGGTAGGTCCTGTGGCCATATTTTCCCACCTAGCAGCTCACTGAAGAGAGTGGCTTTAAGCAACAGCACTAGGAAATTCACTTAAATGCAAGGCAAAGGCTACACAGTTTAAAAGTTTGATTTTGCTATTGACGCCCCTTGACCGGACCAATGAACATACCGAATGAGCAACAGAGAGGAGGCAGGCTGGTCATCCTTGGGTGAGAAGCCAACTTTCACGCGTACTCTCATGCCCGGTGTCAGTTGGAAGGCCAGAGACTTCCTATGTGTCTGGACGTGGAAGTATTCCTCGAGGCCTTTGCCATAGGCTAGGAACACATTGTCGGGGCTTGGCTGTACGAAAGCAACAAAAACAAAAAGCAAAACCAACTAAAATAAGAGCATGAAAGTGCACAAGAGGTGAAAAATGCTCTCCTTGTACCTAGCAGCCAGCTATCACATGGCAACTGCTTATTAAGCAACTTTCAACTCAAGCTAGAAAGTGTTATAAAGATAGTAATGGCGATTAGCATTCTCAGCCCACTTCGGGCACTTTGTGTCTATCTATTCAGCTGTTCCTCTATTAAAAAAAAGAACTTCATTTCTCTGGCGCTCATTGGAACCGAACTTGTGTCACACAGGTTCCTCAAGCACAGCAGCTTGACAGTTTAGTGTGTTGCACCACAAATGCCCGCTCTGAGCATGGTATTAATTCTCAGTGTTAGCATGCATTCACACTTCATGTGCACTTCATGTGCACTGCTAGATGGTGCTGCATGTGCCGCACAGCAGCCCAATGCTTAAAGGGCCCCTCACCAGGCCACACAGCAAACTTCGGCTATATGCTGAAAGCTGTTACGTGTCCTTTAGGAAGCACTCTACCACAAAAATTTGTCAAGTCAGCTCATTAATCACTGAGATAGAAATATTTCAGTGCTGGAAACCCATGATTTCAGGAGGCGAGCTTCACCGCAAACATAGACGATCTTTCCAATTGCCCCGTCTAGCCTCCGCAAGCGAAATTTCTTCCCTGCGTTCTCCCATACCAGACCTCGAGGATCGCGTGACGCATACGTCATGGGCCCCGCCTTCGTTTTTTTTTTCCTCACTTTTTTAAGGTGTGGCACACTTCCGCTGACGGCGGCACGCGCGAGCTATTGTGACTGTCTTGTTTTGCACAGCGCATGATTTTGCGCGCTGAGCACGAGGACACCTGACTAGCGGTATAAGTCTGTGCTACACGAATACTGAGGCAGACACAAGCGGATCATAGAGCATGATCCCGTGCTAGAAAATGGTAGAGAATTACATAGTTTCGGTGTCTGCGTGAGTGAATGCATGACGTGGGAACAAGCAGACGAAACAGAAGTACATCTCTCTTGCTGCAGTGCGAACTAAAACAAAAACATGCAGATATTCTATTTGTGTGTCTTATTATTTCTCTAAGCTTTAATTCGTCTATTCTAGTAACATATTACACAAATAACAGACGTTGTCTTGAATAATTCTTGAAGTCATGCGTCACCACAAGTGACGTCATAGCGCTGACACATGTACGTATTTGTACTAACATGTGTACGTCACCCTCCGGCTTGGAGCGTAGCAGCCGCGAGGAGAAGAGAAAATGGTGATCGGTTCAAAATTTGAAATCTTTCCGCAACGCATAACAATGTAATACTTTTGCAGACACAATCGTTCTTGCGCATTGTATGCTCTGCGCTTGTCAGCTCAAAATGGCCAGACCTGGTGAGGGGCCCTTTAAGCACGGCACCACCATTACTTATCTCAAAGGTTATGTATGCGAAAGGAAAGGATTTTATGTGGGAATTTGTGCATGCACCCCTAAATGGTGCAGTGTGTCCAGAAGAAAGCACGAGAGAGGAGTCTGGCTGCAGCACATGGCTCATAGTACGCTTTAGCAGTAGCAATACGGTGTGTCACTACATTGCTTGAATGCTAATCACATTAACAACAGTCATTGTGAGATTTGTTCTGGCAGAATAAATTTGTGGTACTGAACAAACAAAACATATGCACTCAAAATGTAAAGGAGATGCAGCAACGAATTTGTTTCTCTCTCTCTCTCTCTGTGTATATATATATATATATATATATATATATATATATATATATATATATATATATATATATATATATATATATATATAGTTATACGTTTTCCGGTATTGCGACGACCCGTGTTTTACGGCGGATTAGCACAGTCCCATCGAAGTCCCCATAGAAGGAATGCATTAAAAACCCCGGTTATTCGACGCAATTTTACACCTGACCTGCGTTATACGATGACCCTCGCGAAGCGCAGGACGGAACGGCGGACGAAAGAAAAGTGTTGCAGGTCTCTTTCCTCGCTCCGTCTCTCTGCAAGTTAGAAAAGTTCTCGTCAAGTGGCTCCATCAAGCACGGAGCTCTGCGATCAACGTTGACAGTGCCATTCTAAAAGAAAAGGCAGACCTCGTGGCATTGCGTCTGGACATCGGACGACTTTCAGGCATCGAACGGGTGGCTGGATCGTGGCTGGATCGAACGGGTGGCTGGATCGGTACACAGGATTGTGTACAGCCACTCCTGCAGAGAAAGCACTTCCATGGACGTTTCGACGGTGAACGAGTCAATGGAGTCGCTGCCGGAGATGATTGCGGCATACAAGCCCTGCGACATTTTCAACGCCGATGAGAGCAATATCTTTTACCATATGCAGCCTGAGCAAATCCTTGCGTTTAAAGGTGACAGCTGTCATGGTGGCAAGCATAGTAGAACGTGTGATGGCACTATGCTGTGCTAACGAGGACGGTTCCAAGAGGCTGCCCGTACTCGTTGTTGGAAAGTTTGCAAAGCCACAGTCCTTTAAGAACCTGAAGATGCTGCCATGCAGCTAAAACTTCAACAAAAAGGCGTGGATGACGTCTTCACTCTTCAGCAATTTTTTGCAGCAGCTGGATAACAAAATGGGTGCTAGGGCGAAGAAAATATTACTTTTCGTGGACAACACACCATGCCACCCACCCGATACGTCCTGCCTGAGGAACATAAGGGTTGTTTTTTTTCCACCCAACTGCACAAGCCGGCTGCAGCCTCTGGATGCCGGCATCATTAAGTGCGTCAAGCAAGGGTACCGGAATCTGTTAGTGCAGTGTCGGCTGGCGGCTATGGAGCACAGCAAGACGGAAAAAAAGATAACTGTGCTCGAAACCATGCATTTTATAGCCAGTTCGTGGAACACAGTGTCGCAAAGCACAATCGCTAACTCGTTCAAGCACTGTGGCTTTAAGCGAGAGACTGCCTCCTCTGCTGGGGACGCAACAACCTCAATGCCGCTCGAGGCCGATGCAGGCTTCGCCAACGACGATTTCGGGGTTTAAACCTCACCACAACCTTCGCCGAGTAGGTGGAGGCCGACGACAACGTTGCGATCTGCGGCAAGGTGTCGCTGGATGACGCCATCGCTGTGACATCGGACGAGGACAACGATGATGCCACAGGTGCCGTGTCGGTGCCTACCACGTTCACCGAGGTGCTACAGCACATAGACGGCATGCTGAACTTCATCTGTTCACGTGATGGTGCAGAAGACCTCCTTTTGGACGTCGCCCAACTCG
Source organism: Dermacentor variabilis (assembly GCF_050947875.1). NCBI lineage: Eukaryota > Metazoa > Arthropoda > Arachnida > Ixodida > Ixodidae > Dermacentor > Dermacentor variabilis. Next base: position 62,243,417 of record NC_134571.1, on the reverse strand, counting down.
AGTGAAAGTTCTTGGTTCATGGATCAAACAAGGTCCAAAAGAAACTTACCGGTATTTTTTAAAGTTCGCGCCAGCTGGCGGGACTCGCGGCAGCTGGCAGTGGAGTGCCGTAAAGGTTCGTTTGAATAAAGCATGATTGGTACTTGTACTGCAGCATTCATTCTTATCGCATTTACTTTTTTGGTAATTTGGGTTTCCAAGCCCTGCAGAGCATATTAGTAGTTTGCATTGAAGTTTCTCTTAAATCCGTCGCGTGAAATAAGTAGTACAGTAAAACCTTGTTAAACCTTACCCGCTTAAACAGCAGTTTCCTTTTAAAAATAGTAAAGTCAAATGCCCAACTCCGCAGCCATTGAACATAATGTGTTTTGTATCCGCATAAACCGTATCAGCTTATTACATACGTATCAGTTAACACATAGTGTTTCCACCTTTCGTCGCGCAAGCATGGCGGTGCTTCGTCTTCATCGGGCGGCCTGGCAGAACAACAAGCCTCAGAGATCTGAGCGGCGTCCAAGTGCCCTGAGCATTTGCGTCTGAAGCCACATCAACATCGACATCATTTCGACGCTGTCCCAGAGAGCGTTGTGGCGTCATGTAAGCGAGGACTCATGTCACGCCGAAGCTTGGATAAAAAGACGCTGAAGTGCTCAGCATAGAAGAAAAATTAGAAACCGTTTGTGCTTTCGAATGTGACACGAAGTCGGCGCTGGCACGTGACATGGGTCTACTGATGACTACGGTGTGTGGCATTTGGAATGTGAAGAAGTTGCTCGGCAGCGCTGCTGCGACCGCGAAGATATGTCAGCTGCGAGATTAGACTTTTCGCCATCGTTGCCTCTGTTTTGCCGACGCGTCGCGTAGTGACAGTGATAAGGATGACATGGAAAGCGACAGCATGGGTGATTCAGGCCCGACAGTGGCAGAAGCTGCGCGTTACGTCAGCGTGACGAATGCAATCGTTGCAGCGAGAACAGCACCTCGCAATGAAAAAGGCGCCTGTGACTTCTGCAACGCTACCGCGCCTGTGCACGGAGAATATGCAACGCCAACAAGGAATCTGCCATGCGAGTATTTGCCGAGAAGAGGGGGCTGGCTGAAAAGCTGCCTCACAGCTTCAGCAAGTTTGAGGCCGCTGTTGTCACTGCTAGGCCACCGTGGCATCAAATGAAAATACAGTGGAATCTCAATGATACGATTACAGCTAATACGAATTTCTGGATGATACGAATTTTTCTCTGGTCCCGGCCGAGCCCCATTACTTTGCATCGTGCTAGAGAACGGTTGTTACGAATCAATTTTCGACCTGCGTCGGTTGATACGAAAATTACTGAAGACACTCTGGAAATTTGAAAGTGTGCTTGGCGAAAGCCAGACGCTGCTGCCGTCTGCGCTCCACTTCCCTGGCTTTGCTGTTCGGTGAAATGGCCGGTCGCTGCTGCCGTCTGTGCTCCAATTCATTCGCTTTGGTGTTCGGCGATATCGCCTGTCGCTGCTGCCGCTTTTGTTCTGCTTCCCTGCTTTTGGTACCCGGCGATCTACAGTCGCCGACCGATTTTCCGGACTCCAAAAATTCGGACATGCTCGATTATTCGGTCAGCTTCGTGGCACCACCATTCTCCCCATAGACCATAATGTATAACTGCCGAAAGTTCGGACACCTTGCAACCTCTCGTCTGACTTTTCGGACACTCCTTGAGCCAACTCAATCGAGGGCACCATGCACCGACTCTGACCGGCGCATAGTTCGACTTGCTGAACGCCATTTTTGTTTTGAACGGAGCCTCCTTACTGCCCCACGAAGTGGCGCTACTGGAAATCCCCGCCCATCATCATCGTTTCTGCCTTGTTTGATAGAGTGGCCGTACAGCAGTTCCGGTTTCAGCTTAGTAAGCCATGGCAAGACAATCCAGCAGCTGATTTGTTTGTTTCGCGCACGACGCTGCGAGCAGGCCATGTTTTTCGTTTGTGCGACTGGTGTCGGCACGGTGGTGTTTGCTTTGCGTGCTGTGTTGAGGTTCCGGTGATCCAATGCGGCGTACGGAAACATCGCGTCAAGTGTCTAATGGCGCCGACAGTGCCCGCACAGACTGCGCTGGGGAATGCCGGCAAGCGGGTGCCGGGAGGCCTAAGATTTGTCGCCTTCCGATGTGCTCCCTACTGACGCGGAAAATGTTCTGCCGAAACCTGCGCAGTGATTGCATTGTGATTCCGGACACCGTCTCATTTGACAGTTTCACAGGTGCTGACACTGCTGTACTGACATGCGCAGATTCGACGACGGCGAGATCATTCGTCAGGTTTCTGCTGCACCGCCGGACGATGACTCCGAGTCGGAAGATGATGCACCATGTGCTACGCTGCCGTAGCATGCGGAGCGTGCAGAAGCAGTGACTGTGCTTTCAGCCACCTATAGTGACCGTACGACCCGCTCCGAGATTCAGGCTTATCTGATTGCGCATAAACAGAACAGCGTGCAACGGCGCACTCACGATTTCTTCAAGCCTACTGCCGAGCCCGAATAAGTGCGTGGAAATAAAGGATTTCATATTTTTTTTCTTAATCTGCTTTTTCAGACACCTGTTTATTCGGACATTTCCGCAGTCCCCGTGAGGTCCGAATAAACTGTCGGTGACTGTAATCAGTCGCTGTTGGCGTTTCCGTTCTGCCTCTCTTGCTTTCGCATCTGGTGACATGTTCATTCGTCGCATGCGCATTCGCTCCTTGTTCTTCTGGCATTTGGTGTTGGGGGAATCCGGCGTCCGCTGCCGCTTCCCCGAACTGCTTGGCGTGCAATCACTGGGCCGTTTCGGAGCTATGGGTCTCACTCACTCGACTGCAACGAGACGTCTGACGAAGGAGCGGCGGTGCAGCCATATAGGTGTTCTGTGGTGCAGCTGCCACCGCCGACGCCCGCGCGCTCATTCTCATGCGCAGCTGCACCCCCGACCGGCGCACGCCGGTTGCTAAAGAGGGGAGGAGGTTGTGCCGCAGCACGTAGGAGAGGCCACAGTTGGCACGATTCCAGCGCACGGCCGGACGCGACCGCGAGCATGAGCCCCACCGACAGCAGTGAAAGAGAACAGACAGCACGCAGTTACGCGATTTCACCCTCTCTCTTTTGGTGCGGAGGCGCGGACGCGGCGCCGGACAGCCAGGATGAAATCAGCGACGACACGTGTGCACGTTTTTATGGATTTGAACAAAGTCTGCTAATTGACCTGACAAAGAAAAAGAAGCAGAATGACATTAGAGACTTTTTCTTCAAGAAATAAATGCTTTTTACATACGTGTGCCTGAGTGAGTTCACCTCTGACGCTTTAATTTAGCTAGTTTTAATTGTTTCGATGATACGAATTTCGGCTAATACGAATAGTATTTTTCGTGTGTGTGTGTGTGTGTGTGCGTGCGTGCGTGCAGTGCAGTGCAATAAGTTGAGCATGGACTGCTCTGTTCCTCCACACATCAATTCTCTCTCAACTAGCAAGTACAAATGGAAAGTAATATGGCTGAAGATGCTTAGCCTGCTGAGATATTTGATGCATCAAATTCATGTGCATTTCTGGTGAAATTTTTAAGCATGCGACTGGCATCCTTGGAAAGCTGGCGCGCAATATTTACACAGTTGCACAATAACTAGGCCAGGTTGCTTGAGTAGTTGTTCTATACTCACATTGTACTCCTCCAGGTCCTGTAAGCTGAATGCACTGGGCTCACTTTTCAATGCTGCTGAAAGATTCAGCATGCCGGTTGAGTGTGCAGCCATGGTGAGGGCTGCGTCCAAGTCAGGGTACAAGAATAATGGCAACACCTGAACCAGCACAGGAAGGCTGGATGGGTTCTCCAAGGTCAGTTGCCTCACCTGCAACAAATGAGCAACATGTTGCTGCAATGCAATATGGCAAGCTTATGCTTTAATTCAGCAAGTGCAGTTGTTGCACGTTATGACCTGCCTTTGGAACTTTTTGTTTGCCTTTGGAAGTTTTTGTTAAATTAGGCCTGGTAGACCTAATTTACTAAATATGACATGCGCGTTGAAATGACAAAACCGAATGTGAAGGCAACACTACATAAACAATATTTTATAATCACCAGGCATTGCGAGATGATAGTTTGATGCTTTTTAGCATTTTGAGCGCATCGCCACTTACATTGCCGAGATAAGTAAACTTGGCACATGCAACGCAATCTGCAACTTTTGTCAGTGTCAATGTAAGGCCAACGATACTCCAAAAGCAACTTGATGAGCCAAGATGACTCTTGGGCTATTTGGGTGATACTAGATGAAGGTATTGCAGTGCAAATAAGACAAGACACAAAGAACAGACTTTTGTCCTTGTGTAGTGCCTATTATGTGTGATCTTCTGTTCTACGTGTCACCTTATTTGCACAGCAATGGCTTCATTTAGATAGATAAACAGGCTGCAAGAAGCCTAGCATTTATTGTAATGCTATATTTACGCGTCTTCAGCCATATTTCCCTGTAAGTAATTGTAGTGTGGCTCATGTCATTCCCATGGCCTATAATCTGCACACTGAGAACAGAAATGGCTGGAGTATCATGGGTACTCCAATACTCACTGTGAGGTTCCCAACTTGCGTAACTGGAAACTTCAGAACATTCTTTGTTGACAGCTTTGGCCAGTGAAAGAGCACTTGTGCCTCCATGAGGAAACCTTGTGCCTCGCTTGTGTCCACTTTTAGTGTCACGTTAGCACTGCAAAATAGGCGATGCTAAGAGCAGAATTTCCACAAGTTTGCTGCTTCTGCATCATGCAGCCGACAAAGAAATAACAAGATTGTCAATAGCCACTAACGAAATCCAGTACACACTTAAAAGTGTGTGGCTATATAGGTAGACTCTTATTTTGAAAATGTTTAGATGGGTGGATAGTTTAGCAAGGTCCAAAACGATCAGGCAGTGGGCGTTGCACAGGGACAGACACAAAGGATATGTTCAGATGACTCCTCAGATCCACAACTATGACATGTAAAAGGGTCACTCATTTCATTATAAAATAAAATGGAATTAGTGAAAGCCACTCCCAGCCACAGCCAACAACAATATAATTTTACATCATGGCGCAAGGCCAGATGTACTATAAGGAAATGGTAGACATTGTGCAGGTTACGATCTCCAAGGGAATTCTAGACTGTTACTGTAATGCAGCACAAAGCTGCCTGGGGAAAAATTTTAAAGAAGGTTTTGATGCTACTTGGCGCATGTGTTCATGGCACTCATTGTAAAGAAACATATGGAGGGGCGTACTGCACCCAGTGGCAACTACAATTTGACTTACCATATTTAGGCCGAATCTAGGCCGACCCCGATTCTAAGCCGACCCCCTAAAGTCCGAAGCCAACAAAAAAAATATATATATTACCTCGAATGTAGGCTGAACAAAAAAAGTGAGGATAGCGTTCACAAAACGCAAACAGCATTTATTGAATCTGAGCGTGCGGAGCTCATTCAACGTCGTCCTAGACTCGTCACTGTGTTCCTTGTCACTGTCACCTTCAAACTGTGCACTATCTTCGGTACCGTCAAGTGCATTAGATATGCTGCACTTTTTAAAGGCGCACACGATCAAAGTACCTGGGATGTCGTCCCACGCTGCAGCTACCCAGCCCGCCAGCTGCGATAGCAATGCAAGTTTGATGCGGCCCATTGCCGTTAGCATGTGGTCTTGGTCAGTCAACCAGTCCGTGTAATATTTCCGCAGACGATCCTTGAAAGGTTTGTCGATGCAGACAGCAAGTGGCTGCAACTGGCCCGTCATGCCGCCCGTTAAGACAGCGAGGTCCGTGTTTGTTTGGGCGAGCGCAGCTTTCACGTTGTCGGTCAAGTGCCCACGGTAAAAGTCGACGACAAGGAGCAAGTTCTTTGTCAAAAGGGCTCCTGGACGCCCTCGCCACACAATCTTAACCCACTCTTCCACCATCACACCCGTCATCCACCCATTCTCATTTGCCCGCACAATGACATTTTTTGGGAAAGTTTCTCGAGCAGGCAGTGTCTTCCTTTTAAATATCATATAAGGAGGGAGCTTATATCCATCAGCTGTGCAGCACAGCATCACAGTTGCGCGCTGCTTCTCGTAGCCCACAGAGCACACCTTCACCTCCTTGGCACCCTTTTCATTCACGATGTACGCCACTGGCATATCAAAATACAGAGCCATCTGGTCGGCGTTGCTTATTTGCCCAAGGTTGTATGTAGCCTGCCGCTTCTCTCTTTTGCAGCACGTAGCGCTGAAAAGCTATCAGCTTTTCTTCAAAATCGCTTGGAAGCGTCTGGGTGATTGAAGTGCGATGTCGGAGGCTGAAGCCGAAGCGCTTCTTGAATTTCTGAAGCCAGCCCCGGCTGGCTTTGAAATCCTTTGGCGTGAGGCCTCGCTCCCTCGAAAGTTCCCTAGCTTTCGTTTGGAGCACTTCTGTTGTCACTGGAAGGGCAGCTGCTCTCTGCGTCTGAACAAAGTCGGCCAAAACTGTCTCCACTTCTTGGTGACGGCCTTTCTTTGGTCTGTTAAATGACATCCTCGTTGCGGTGCACGCAAAAAGCTGCTGTCGTTGTCCCCTCCAACGACGGACGTTTCTCTCGTTGACGCCGAAGTCTCGCCCGGCTTGAAGGTTCGACGATGCCTCTGCGGCTATCATAGCTTTTCGCCTGAAAGAGGCACTGTAGTGGCATCTGCTGCTTGGTGCCATCGCGATAACGCCACGCCGCACACCGATACGGCCGACACGACACAGGTCAAAATGGTGACCTCACTTGTGTATGGTTGGCTACGGCTAGTAGCGGCTGCGATACTGACTTTTCTAGATGGCACTAGCTAGGCACCATATTTAGCAGTTTCAATAAAAAACTGGTGCGTTTTTTAAAATCCTCGAATCTAAGCCGACCCTAGAGTTTGGAATATGATTATCTTTTAAAAAACTATCGGTCTAGATTGGAATAAATACGGTAATTGATTTTAGGCAAGATACGAGGCAACCATACCATGCCCAGGTTTGCTTACATGAATACAGCGTGAGAACTGGTCTGCTGATGACTGGCGCAGAGAGCACCAATCAAAAGAAATTCTACAAAACAGCAAAAATACCTACACATGCCTCCTGCTTTCCTGCAGGGCCAACCAGCGGCCATGAATGCTTTGAAAGAGCTCCAGGTCTGCATCACCAACATCACTGGGCAGGTTAAGGCCAGACAGCCACTGGTGACCCTCTGCAGAAAAAAGCAGCACAGAACTTGAATGCCGACCCAAAATACACACTGTTGGGCAATCTATCTACAATCTAGACCAAATCCCCTCATATGCACCAAGAAGGTTTCAATAACAAGGCACACAGGAATCAGAAGTTGCCACCAAGCACTCGGACAGTGTGGCTGTGATTTACTCACCAGTTGTTGCTGTTGGTAACCCGCTGTAGCATTCCTGCTTGCATTCACGCCTAGGGTCAAAGTAGAGCTTCCCTGCCTGTGCAGACAGGTTAACATCATAAACTACACATGTAACTGTAGTGATGCACAATGTCTGTACTGCTATGGCACTCATGATTAGATGAGCCTGTTTGCAATGCAAAGTGGTTAGTACATGCAGGTGAAAAGAGGGACATTTATAGAAGCAACTGAAACTGAAATCAACAGAGTGCATTAGGATGATAACGGTATAATAATGTAACAAGCTGCTGCAAACTTTTAATGGCCTTTATCTGCCACCTTAACATCCACTGGTAGCCTGAGCTGACCATCCACACTTTGTACACAATGCAATTGCCCATCAAGTTATAAATGTATAAGATATAAGTCAAATGTGATTATTAAAGCAACCACAAAAACAGCAATCAAAGGGGCATACAGGTTTTCTCCTATCATCTGTGAGGAATAGGTGGCACATCTCCAAGCGGACGCAACAGATTTACCATATTTACTTGAATCTAACGCACACTTTTTTTCCAATAAAACGGGTCCAAAAATTTTGTGCGCATTAGAATCGAGTACAACCCTAAACCTGCATTACCATATCGCCATCGGCATATCAAAATGGCCGCCTCATACGCGCTTCGAGCCTAGCTGCCGTAGCTTCCTCCATGTGCTGCAGTATGTGTTGCACTGTCCGTCTTCCCGTTTTCTGCGTTTGCGCTATCAGCATGGAAGTGCCAACAGCAAGGGCATGTCGACTTCATCATGATGCCGTAATTAAAAGGAAAGTGATCATGTGTGCAGAGACGAACGGAAATCTGGCCGCCCATCACGGGCATTCGGAGTTCCCGAAACTTGCGTGCGGGACTGGCGCAAACAGATGTGTTCTACTATGGTGGCTGCTATGTACGGCGCAGCCACGCACCGCCTATCTTTAAAGCAATCTGCTCTCGCGGGTTTCGTTGCTTAGTTTGCGTTGAAGCGAGAGGCCACACAAAGGTCAATTCGCTCCATGATTCGCTCGCTCCTGCTACCGCTGATAAAGAGTTTCCATGGCCACTGCGCAAGATGTGTTCATGTTTGCTTGTGCGTGCGTGATACCATGCTTGTTCATTTATTTAGTAAGCGAATGTTTAAAAGTTTATACAGCCTATAAAACAACTATCCTTACTTTTCATATGTCTACTAATTTGCTATCACAATTAATGCTTCGCCTTTTGGGTGAAACTGCAACTTTTGTTATTTATAGCAACTTTAGTGCATTTGGGGTAAATTTTTGTTTTTACAAATAAAAGAAAGTTGTATTTCTGTATGAAAGAATAAGGTGCCCGTTACTGTAAATAACTTTTCTTTCTTTAGGTCACGGAAAATGGGTGCGCATTACAATCAAGGGCGCATTATAATCGAGTAAATACGGTAACACACAAATTAGTCATCGGTAACACACAGTAGTTAATCATCCACGATCCTAGCACGGTAGGTGCAATAGAGGCACCACCTACCCAGTTCTTGCTCCTCGGTTGCAGCACAGGCGAAGCATTCTGAGTCACTTCAAAAAAAAACCTAGAATCTTCAGGAACTGTTTGCACTGAAGTCACTGTCATGGAGTGTGAAAATGTGCTGTGGATATACAGATTCTGTGATGATACTTTCCCCTAAGGAGAAATAAAATGGCAGAGTGATGCGAATTAACACTACACCGACACTTCATGCACATGCAATTATGGCTCTCAGTCACAGCTGTGTAAGATGTGGAAAAAGGGCCACTGTTATTAACAAAGCACACAAACTTAGTAAGCAATAGCACCAAGAAGATGCAGCAATCTGAAACAGAGGATGCAGGTTAATTTCATGACAGACATTACTTAGGAGGTCAACGGGCACAATAGTTGAAGTCATCAGGAGGACACCAACCTGTGTTCTGACCTAACAGTGTTTCCCTTCCAAGTATTCACAGCTTTTCTTTTCCATTTCCTCTGAGCTCGTGTAAATCATAACCTGACAGGACACAGTCATGCAGACAGTGATTGATGCCCAGGTTGAAATTAAAGCTTATGAGGTACCCACAACACACCGGAACATTCAAGTCACATCATTATGTTGTCCCTTCTTTTTAGCTCACGAGTAGGTTTATGCAAGTGCATGCCCTTCAATAATAACTAGATGTGGGCAAATGTTCGAAGTTTCTGAATACGAATAAAACATTAGACACCTACTAGTATTCATATTCGTATGTGAAAATGATCTATTTTGTTTTTTCAAATATTGAAACTAACCAAATATTTCACAACAAACAACTGTTAAAGTGGGCTTACTGTTGTCCTTCTGATCAACAAAGTATCGCAAATTCAATGAAGTAAAACAACGAAAACAATTTTCAAAGCAATTCAGAAACAAAATAGGTATTCCAAGCTTTGTTTTTGATTTGTGATGGAAGTCTATATGACAATATGATTTTTGGTTGTAGTCTGTATTTTAGTGTTTCTTGAAGTCTACATGCAGCAGTTTTACCTTTTACGCTATAACTAGTGATCTTTTCTTTGCAACACGCTCTTTTACAGTAGTTTTTGCAGTAGTTTTTATATTAGTTTTTACAGTTCTCCAGTAGCTTGTTTTTTTTTTCCCCACAACTTCCTACCTTTTTTTAACAACTATTATTTTGTGTTTTTGGAAAGCTAGTCATACAGCAGCCATTCATTCTTTGAATGCTTGTTTAAAACCAGGCTACAAAACATGTGCAGTTCTGTTATTGACAATTAGTCATCTTGTGTTTAAAACTGATCCTAATTGTCCTTGTTAGTTGACTATCTTTCCTCTCACTCGTCAATACAAGCGGGGTACCTTATTATACCGAGATAAATATTCTTGCTATAAATATATGCTTCTGCATTTGACTATTAAATATTCAACACTTACTATTCCTATTCGATTCATTTTCAAAAAGGTGATGTTTGCCTATCATAAGAAATAGCACAAAATCTCCTTTTGTACAACACATAAAAAAGCAGCTTATTAGCAAATCTATGGTTTTCTTACGTTCATTTCTTTTCATTTTTTCATTTGGTGTCATGGCCCAGTATTTTCGATGTCACAACACATGCACTATGAGACAATGTGCTTCTTTTTTACGTCATACATGGCTTCTTTTTCAGTGCTCTTGTTCTGTGCTTTACTATAATGTTTGTCCTTACTGGTACCTTAAATCGTTGTGCTTCTGAACTTTTTCTTTTCCTAGATTGTTTTTGCGCAATATATGTTTATATTCCCTGCCTCACTCATTTAACTCATTGTACTTAGTTGCCTTTGTTGTTATTCCTTACTATACAATCTACATCCAATATTGTGCACTCAAGTTTTCATAGAATTTCTGTTCCTTTGGTTTTTGCATATTTCAGCGAATCATTTGCAGATACATTTAATCTCATATTCCCACTTTCTATTTCATATTTCTCTGGTTTACAAACTATACATCACTACTTCATGTCTCCTTTCTGCTCCTTTCTGCTCCTTTCTGCTCATAGTTTCCCTGGAGCAGAATGCTCAACATAGTGAGATTCGTGTACAGCTTTTCAGCAAACAGCAGATACGCTAAGATTTAAAAAAAAAAGAAAAAACATGACAACATACCGGAAATGCATTCTCAAAGACTATCGGATCCGACATGAGGCTGCCCTTTGCTGTCCTCATCGTAAACTGGACCTTGAGCAGCTGCCATGTAAGAGGAATAAGCTGTGAGGTGGTGCCGATGACGGGCAGGCACACCAACAACAAAAGTTGAAGGCAAATCCTTTTTAACACACACCAGTGAATGAAAAACAAAATTGGTAGCAAGCAAGACCAAAGTCACCTAATCAAATGTGACTGCTTATTAAAATCTCAAATCAGCTATCAAATATGAGGATTCAAACTACACCCACTGGCAGTTTCAAGTTTCCTTTGATACTTCATTTGCAACAGATGTCATGTCTCCATGCAGAAAGCAAGTTTTCAAATGCAGAAATATCCTACATATATTGTCTATATAGGTATTTGGTACGGACATTATTCTTATCTGTACTTGTTAATAAGGATGGATAAACTATATTAAACCTGTAGAAAACAGTACAAGCACTGTGGAACTTGTGAAAGGGCATGACATCATTACACACAAAGACAGTGTTTAGGGTTAATTTATAGCACTTACCTCATGGTTTGTTTCGATGGAGGCTTCCCCCCAGAAAACCCCCTCAGTCTCTGGTGCTGTGACACTGATTCGAAACAGTGCATAATGCAGGGGCAACAGGGTGATCTAAAGAAAAGAAACAGTGGTAGCTTTCATATATATGCAGTCGGATTACATTGTAAAGCAGTGGCGCCGAAAACACCAGTGATATTCAACCATATTCCCTGTTCACTATCCATTATAAAAGTGAGCACAGATAGCTGTTCTAACTGAAACCTCAGGCCTGCAATTCGGTCTGTAAAAAATCTCTTTAGACATTACAGCCCAGACACAGCACTGCTGAAGCCTAGTTCAGTCACAGTTGAGTTTGAAGGCATTGACGAATTTGCGAGTGGAATGAGCGTTTTCTATTAGCTGATGCCGACGACTGACCTTAGCAATGTCCGTGCATTAACTGGTGCTCACATTAGGGTGGTCTCCGCAAATCGGAAAGGGTGATATAAGCAGCAGCTGACACACTCTTTATGGCAACCTCATTCATATCCTTAATGCAGAGTTGGCAGAAGCATCAGGAATACTAGACAGGCCTGGCATCTGCTCTTAACACAAGAGTGCCAAGACACCAGTGACAGTGCAAGCGAAAAAACGTCGCTAACCCTGCTGCAGAGGCATGGAGTGTTATACGTCATGCGTAGCAAATCCTACGTTCCCAAGCTCAACATCACTACACTGCGCCAGAAAAACTATGTGTACTTGTCATGATACGTGCTTCCCCCAGCAAAACTGGTTAGCCTGCACTTCTTGTAAATGTGGCAAGAACAGCACATCTTTCTTATGATTGATTAGGTTTCCTTGAGAGTACATTTGCTTCACCCAGCAAAACTGGTTTGTAAACGGCACATTCTTCTTAGGATAGATTAGGCTTCCTTGTGAATACATATACCCTGCTACCTGATATTGTATGCATTTACCTGCAATAGAAGTGCTACATAACAACATGATCGCCGCACAACAGTCATGACTTTCTTCGTTGGCAATGGCAAAAGAAGCGCATGCACACACATAGAAAAAGGTGAAATCATCAGACGAGAGCCATTCTAGTGCTGAAATAACAGAATGATCAGCCCACAGACTGTTGGCTGGCCAGGGCTCACGGAGAAGGTTGAATGAAGATGATCAAATTAGAGTCAAACCAGCAGAAGTCTGTTGTATAATAACCTATTAATCGGCGCCCCATCCGTGCACACTCCACATATTTTGCCTGGGTGACAACTGTGCCTTCTGGTCTCTCCTGTCTGCTGGTTCCCTCCAGCAAGGATCTGCACAGTTTATCGGTGCCTACCAGCCCACTCCTTCATGCTCCCAAATGAAAGAATCTAGATGCGAACATGCACCTACCTTTCTCACAACGCTCGAGAAGTTGTAGTTCCCGACTAGTGTGCTGCTGTTTTCAGCTTCGGTGGCCAGCTCGACTAACGTCTTCGTCATGTTTGTTCCCCAGTGCTTGATCACCACCTGCAGAGTTGTTTTGAGAGCAAAAATTAAAAATAATGCAGTTTTGAAGATGATGCAAGGTATCAGCTACATAGGACTTATTCGCAGCAATATCAACAACTTTGAACACAGAAACCTGAGCGAAGTGGTAAAGATTTACGGTTTGGAATATTAGGCACTGAAGATACAGACACATGAATAACAAAGAGTAATGATGATTGTAATGTTTTTTTCATTCCTTTTGTGTCTGCATCTTTTACGTCTAGCCTTTAAAATCATGTAAACAACATGTCATAGGGATCGTATTGAGTACTCCAAATGCAGTAAATCTGAGTTTGTAGAAGCGTTCGGGGAAGAAATGGTTTTCATGGACTTTCAAGGCATTAACAAGGATTAAAGCGCCATGATGCCTGAGAGCTTGAAAACAAAATGTCTTCGACAATGAGGAAAAAAAAATTTTATTGTACAAGAACAGAAAAGTGCTCACTAAGTCTTTTTCATATAAACTACCATCAACCACGATATATGAGATGTCTCCCACAAAAAAGATGTGAATTGGATCAGGTTCACTTGACACTTGACTTGCATAAACCTTGTGTAAGATACACAAATAAAATGTGCTGAGCTTAGCCAAAAGCAATATTCACTCCATTAAACTTAAAGGCTTTCAAGGTCCTGAAAAAGGCAGTTTCACATTCAGGGGTTTTCAAGGGCTTTAAGGGCAGCATCAAATCCTGTAAATGGAAGTTCATGTTGCAACCAAAATCCTGTTTTTTTATCCAAAAGGACCCTCAATATAGTTAAAGAGCTGACACCTGGGAACCTTGCTACAAGTTCCTGCTAAAAAGATTTCTACACGCTTGCAAGTGCACCCTAGAAATGCACCTTCTATGCACAAAATTTACCATCGTATTGAAGGCTTAGCTCTTAAAAGTGTTTGCTATTATTTAGCGCCATGGATCACAGAAGTTGCATTGAGAACCTACATCATCTCTGAAGAACACTGTGGCCAGACAAGTAACTGTACCATTCTTATTAGCCATCGTATCAAATGGCTGATGCCAGGGACAATAACAGTGCAAGAGTCAACTACAAAGAGAGCAAACAATTGAAATAGGTAGTGCTAACCTGGCACCAGTCAGCATGCTTGCTGTTTCCAATAATGCAGTGGTGCTGACAAGGGGATACTCTTGATGTCGATAATCAAGAGTTATTGGGCTAGGAAATCTTTATTCAATTTTAAAATAACATCCCTTGGTAAAGCAGTAGGGCTTTCGTGCCCCTCTGTTTAAAGTAGCACTCCTGTCAGAAATGTAAAGCTCCCTTCACTGGTTTACTATAACAGGGTTTCATTGTGCTCTAGACAGAGCAAGTGATTGTAGGCAGCTTTTGAGAAACCTGCCCAACAGAAACTTCAAAAATGTGCACACCCACCTCTATAGGATTCTCATTGATGACCACAAAAAACATGCTGCGCTTGTTCCCAATACCAAGGGTACCGAAGTCAAGAAAGGACTCATTGTTGACAGCATGGTGAAGCCTCTGCCATTTGAAGTAAGGAAAGCAAAAAAATGCAATCATTCTTGTTCACCACTTTCACTGAGGACTAAAGTATCAGGACCAAGAAACTTCCACATTGGAAAGTACAAGCTTACAAACATCATGAAACAGTGAGAAATTTCATTACCAGTGTTAGCCTGCCACTGTAGCATGTGAGAGGAATGTTGAAGTGCGATATGTTCGTATGCAGCCTTAGTGTCGCATTCAGCTGCAGAGCCGTCTTCTGTGGGTGAAACTTGAGAAACACCACTGGTTTTGTTTCGTTTGGCTGCAGAACTGTTGATGAGTTAAATATGACCTGAGGGCAAGAGCAAAGATATGAATTATCTGATCATCCAACATGCAATAGAATGGACAAATGAAGTGTAAGTGCAGTAAACTCAACAAGAATAAGAAAAATTATAAAGTGTGCTTATCGATAGTTATATCAGATGACCGTTATGCTCATTAATGTTACCTGGCTTGAATTATGGTCAACCTCTACAGGTATTAAACTTCTCCCTATGTGCACTCATAAGCAAAGTTTAGAGACCACAGCATCAGCTAAAAACTAGTTCAGTGGTGGAACAGCCATTGCCCCTTTCGGCGCAAGTCCTGGCACAGGCAAAAAGCAGACTTGGCACAGCAACAAGCACTTTTGGTGCAGGGTCAAACGCATGTGTGCTTATGATATACCGTCCAGATATTAACTCATATAGTCGATATGTTGTGGAGATGGGTTTGCACAAGGTTTACCTTGCAAGCACATATTCGAAAGGATGTGATACTCCTTGACAATGCAATGCACAAAGAGTGCTGCGGCTGGGTTCGTCGACTCTCCGATACGGCGCAGAGAAGGCACCACAGACAGATTGTCAACAAAGGGGGGGGGGGGGGGGGGGTGTTATTAACCGAGAATGCAACGGCTTGTGGACAAAGGCTCACCGCAAGACCGATTGAGTATGCGCGCCTGCACTGAACATGACATCATGCAATACACTCATGTCATACCGTGCACATTAGGGAGTTATTTTGAACAAAAAATAGCATCAGCACCACTGCGCATGCGCGAGTCGCAAAGACGGTTTTGTATTTGCTTCATCGACGCTATTTCCCTGACAAAGAGCAGCGACTCAAACTCGACACAATCGTTTTGCGTCGACAAACAGGGCAGCACCCATCGAAGTGGTGGCTTTCACCGTGTACCCCATTCGACCTTGGTCCTCGTAAATCTGCAGCTATCAAAACCAGTAAACAGTGTCATAGGTTCTCGCTTTCTCTCATTTGATTCAATAAAGCACAGTACAACATAAAAAAGTTGTGCAAACATATTTTATTTTCGCACATTTGCAATCTTTGCATTAAAAGCGTACTTGCACTCTCTCTCATCAATATGCGGCCATTACAGTCGCAAGCAAACCTGCCATCTCGAGCTCAGCAGTGCGGCGCCATAGCCACTGCATAGGCTACCCTGACGGATCACGAACTTCAGTACGCACTGATAGCCAAGTCGCAAGTGCGAAATGATGTTGCGAAAATCTGTCACAATATCTGGTCATGTGAATAAGTTTGAGAATACATATGAAGCATGACTGTAGAACACAGTTGGGCCAGCGACGAATACTCGCACGGTTCTCTTTCTGTTTTCTTCCTCAATGGTCCTCACGTGTTCACAATGAGCATGGATTTTATAAGCTATGTACCACGCGGCGTTCTGATCACAGCAGCTCTTTTACAAAACCCTGCTATCACCCATAAACATAGAAAAAGCTAACATTTAATCCAAGAATGTGACATCCTGCTCTGGCAAACCCCATGCTACCATGCGGGTTCGATGAACACCGAAGTGCCAGCAAAACAGTAAAACGGCACTACATTGTACACCTGTCAAAGAAAAATATGGGAGTGAAGAACCAGATAACTCCGGCTGGTTCCTTCTATGATGTTGATGATAAGGGGCTGTTGGTTTTGACCTCAGTTTTGCTAGCTGCGAAGCATCGATGAAAAGAGGGTTTCGCTTGTATGCTTGCTTTGGCGCAGGCTTGGCGCAATTTTCTGATGAAATGTCATTTTCACGCAGGATGGCACAAAGGCCCCCTCTCTGTACAGTCCGGCCACAATTGGCACAGCTGTTCCACCACTGGTAATTTTTAAAGCACAGTTTTGCAATGTGGAATTGCTTCAATACATTGCATTCATCAAACGTGCATGTATGCTGCATCACTTGATTTCAGCCAGTATGCACAGGCTGTGAAGAAAAAACTATTTTCTTTAGTGGCATCATTGGTCTTTGAACTTTTGATAATGTTTGTACTATATGTACCACATTAATATGAAAACTCGATAAAACAATGAAAAGCGTGAAAACATGCAAAGCACACAGACAGTAAAACTTTTTTATTTTTTGTCTTATGGATATAAACAATATCTGCATGGATGTAACACTGCATTGTAAGGCAAGTGTCTGTTTCCTGTGTTACAAAAATACTGAGTAGCTCAAAACAGGTGCTGTGTTCCTGATTGATCACTTTCAGATGCTTTCACTTTTGTATGATGTGGCATACGGAACAGCCCCTCACTAGAGCGAGGAGTGTTCTGCTCGATGGCTAATTTTCGCTAAACTCACTGATCCAGAATATGGAACCAAGAGGGTGTGGGAGTGCTTCAGCAGTAGCATTTTCTTTCCTGGTTTGAAGCCTCACACTACCATATTATATTATGTTGAATACGTGCATTCCCACTTGACACAACAAGTTGGGCAGGAATGCTGCCAGGCATTCCCTCTTTCGCCATGTTGGCATACATATCCTTTCAGGCTATTAGATCTGCAAGCTCCCAGCCAGGGATGTACAGGAAGGTATAGCAAATAGCTCATGACTTTTACGCCACTGATGTTCATCAGTTTTTCACTGTTTGCCTGTGCTTAGCTACATTTACATAGACGTGACAGCCAACTGTAAAAAAGGTCAAACTGCCTCAGTGAATCACGTTCAGTATCTGAACCAGAGCAAACCAGCTACTCAGCTGTACAAAAGCACTGGCAAATTGGTGAAGGACAAGCTACCAACTCTGCCTGAGCAAACATGCTTTCAAGGGTGCACTGACAAAGCCCGCCCAACTGTGGGTCAACTGTTAATCCAACGAACCTGACAATTATGAGCGATGATGGCTAACAGACAATGAATTTCTATCGTTCTTGCAGTATCTGCATGAAATGAATCTCAGTGCTTTAAAAAAAATTAAATTATGCGATTTTACGCGCCAAAACCACTTTCTTATTATGACGCACATTGTAGTGGGGGACTCCAGAAATTTGGAGCACCTGGGGTTCGTTAAAATGCACCTAAATCTAAGTACACGGGTGTTTTCGCATTTCTACCCCATCAAAATGTGGCCGCCGTGGTCAGGATTCGATCCCGCAACTCCTGCTTAGCAGCCCAACACCATAGCCACTAAGCAACCACGGCGGGTATCTCAGATCTCAGTATTTTTATACAGCTTCATTTCCACATTATGCTATATGGCAACCTACACGCAAGGGGGAGGAGAACTGAACTGTAAAGCCTGACATTACTCATCCTGAGGCCCATGGAGCATTTCACACAGTGTTGCAGTTAACAAAGCTAGTGGTCATCCGGAAAGTAAGCACGCTTCTTAGTTTGAGATTTTACCAACTACAGCAAAATTCAACTGTAATACAGGTCACAGAGTGCTGAATTGGATTTCCTTTCATTTTAATAAATACTATGTGTCTAGCTTACTGGTCCGTTGCTCTACAGACAGTTTTCGTATGAAACCAAATTTTTTGCATTTTCTAGACGGCTATGGTTAGGGTAATTATTATACAGTTCCACAACATGGTCATCCTATATCAGATGTCAAAATCAGTGTACAAAACATACACTTCAGCCCACCTCTTTTACATTTTTCTGAAATGGGACATGCTTTTCATGGCAAGCGCATATAGCCAGTGTTTTTAACACCGTTTCCTTCATGTTCACTAATGTACCACCAGCCCAATCCAGCATGCCACTACATCTAGCAAAAGCGTTTCAAGCTTGAAGTCAATTTAAACATTTTTCATAAAATATGGAGTACAATCCTACATCATACATGATGCACAACACATGTGCTTTTAAAGAAACCAGGGCTCACACTCTCATACAATATACAATAACATTTGGGGATGCTTTTATTTTTTGCGTGGTGTGACACAACGACAGTCGTAAGACAGTGGAGAGCTGGGCATTCAGACAGTCAACTTGAGGGCTATGCAATGTCCTATGAGTCAATAAACATGCACTCAAAGAGAACCCAAAATGCCCAAAAGTGATCAAACAAGAACACAACTTCCGAGTTGCTTTCTTACTTAAAAGCTTCAATTACTTTAAGCCAGGCATAACAGCTCAGCATTTGCAAATGCTCTCTTCTGGTATACTCACAGTGAAATGAGGTTGACTCTCAGGCTGAAGTTCAATGCTGTGGATTACTACTGGCACTGGGAAAGTATTGGAAATATTTAGTGGCCTAACATCTGACTTGCTAAGACTTTTCGCTCTCCCTATGTAGAACACTGTGCCATTCACATTGTACTCTAGTGACCTAGAAAAATAATGATAAAGAAGAAATGGATCAGTTGCCACAGTCTATCCAACCCCCCCCCCCAACCCCCCCACCCTCAACAGAAAAAAAAGAAGCAGTTTGCGACTGCCTATTCAAAACTGATTATTTCCCATACAATGTCTCTTTGTCATCATGTGGCATGCAATTTTCAGAAATTCCGTCCTAACCTTATCATGAAAAGGATTTTTTTTTTCACCCCTACCATTTAATGCATTCATCTTTACGTTCAGTGCAGTAAACCAGCTAGTAAAGTTTGCCTGTATTTGATTATGTTTTAAAATATAAGTGGATACTCAACACACTCATTTCAGGCCCACTCTACAGAAAGTTTTCTTCTTCTTTATCAACAAATATCAGAGATATTGGTTAGGATAAAAAGATAATTGCACTTTACAATCTCTAAATAGCATGGAAACAACTGTGCATCAGGGTATGACTATGTCAACAATGGAAAAAAAAAGGACCCTAGAAAATCAAAACATCAACAAATGAAGCACATCAAATTTAATTTTGAATTCGAAATTTTGAAGTCAGCACGGCTTCGCTAGGTGCATCTTTACTTACCATCTGGTTGATTGTCAGCCTGGTGTTTTATTATTACCTGTAATGGGCTCTTCACTGGCTCGATACAATGGGCGTGATTTGAATGTGACTGATGTCAATCAATGCTTTGAAAAGGAAAAATCCCACTCTGCTTCAGGATTTGATCCCACATCTGCTGCATGCCAACTGCACCATCACAGGGACATGTCAGCCTGAACGCACTGCTTAAACACTCTTAGCAAACGATGTCGCTGGTATCGGGAGCACACTATGGCATACTGAATGTGAAAATGTAAAAAAACGAAGACGCCAGCTTGCTTCCATTGTTTCTCATGCGATGCGCAACTTATGTAAATGTAACCTGCATCCAGACTCAACCAGGTTTGTATTTCAGATCCGAATGACTGAGCTCTCCCCATACGGATGGCAAGCAAACACAATTCAGTTGTACTGAGACAACAACCAAGGCTTCAGCTTTCACTACATACTACAGATTGCACCAAACTGAAAATAGAACATCCCTAGGCTGCAGGCAAAGCACACAAGAATACTTCTTCAGAAAGCTGCATTCTACACACCAACATCTTTTCTAGGAGCAGGTTACAGCCGCGAAGGGATTCACGTGACAACACTGAAACAAGAAAAAGGCATGACTTACCCATTCATGAAATATACCTGGAATGGTATCGTCAACTTGTACTGGTTGTTTTTAGACTTCACCACAATCTTGCCTGAGCATTGTTTCAGGTGCTTAACTTTTGAGGCTGGAGAGACAGACATAAAGAGCTAGTTACCTCAGCAAAGTTTCTCCTGCTCTTCCTTTCCAAATATGGCTGCTACACTGAGGCACACACCTCAACACATGCTAAATTAACAAAATAATATTTGGTATGCATTTATGTATGTGTAACCTCATCCATCCTTATTCTATCATCGATCATTCTTCATTTGAACCATCATCCTCTAGGCGACCAGATAACATCAGTAATGCCCTGAACCATAGCTCAAAGCCCATCACCTTACAGTAACACTGTCTCGTGATTGAAGAACTTGCTGTGTTGTTGCCAAAATTTTTATAGAAACAGAATTAAAGGTGCAAGTGTATTCTAAACTTCGAATATGCGATTCGGTTGGTAGTAAATAAGATTCGAAAGGCATTTTCACTGTTCAATATATTCAAACCCTCAGAAATTGCTGTTGTTGGTTTAAGTTACCTTCGCTGCAGTGCAGCCGTGTTATGCGGCCAAGCATACAGACTGTATTGCGGTGAAGTACATTAAACGCAACATGGGGGAACTGTCACGGGACCACTACTGGTGCATATGCTTACCCAACACTACCAGCTCAAGTACCCAAACTGTACTGCCTTTTCATGCATTTAGACAACACCAGTCACCAGGTGGAAACCTCCGTCTCTGCTACTAGTCTAGCTAAGTGCCTAAAAACACAGTTTCCAAACTACAAATTTGGTCAAGTGGCAAGCCCCTTGGCAATATTTTTATATCTTCACTGTAGTAGTAAAATACCACCAGGATGCTTCAATGGTAAACTGGGTTAAAAAAACGTGGCTTTACAAGAAAGGAAGATTTCAACATCAAGGAGCCCAGATATGCCCTCAACAATGAAAGCTGAGAGGCTCCTTTCACGTCAGCACTGCGGAAATACTTTTATAAGCTCATCAACCAGCAGTAATCTTTACTTGCTTGTGGCAGCAGTTTTCACTGCCACAAGGACAACTTGAAATATATGTGCATGATGAAATTCTGGCACAAAAGGTACGTGTGAGTGGTGGTGTGAGCATGGTGCCTGTTGGCTTGACCTCCAAAGAGATACCTGCCGATACCATACACCAGTGTGTCCAGTGAGTGGCTCTTTCCAGTGTCTGAAGGAATCGTGACATGCTGGAGAGTGTCGCTGCTCCCCGAACATGTCAAGCAGCTTTCCTTCCTTCATGACAACATTAAATAACTGCAGTTGTGATACTGTCAACCAAAGGGTTGCACTAGAGAATTTTGTTGACCGCAAAGCATAATTTTCCTGTACATTATTTGCTATGCTAAAAGCTTTTTTTTATATACCTCTAGTAGGTGAAAAAAATTGCAATTTTGCAATACCAACAGTATTTGTATTTGAAGAATATTCGAACAATATTCAACTTTCACTTGTTTTTCATTATTCGAATTAGGTTCGAAACTGAAAATTTGACTTTTGCACACCCCTAAATATACTGCATCCTTACAAGCTTGTGTTCTAGGTCATCAGATGCCCCCAGTTAACTACCCCTGCACGCTAGCATACTTTTCTCCATGGTGTGGTCTTATTTGGGGCCACATATAGTAATGATCCCATTTCATTTTCCATTCTTCACTTCTTATCCCCTGTCATGCCAAGTGGCCAATTTCAGGAGACGTAGTGGCATCCGAGTCCATGATGAAGGGCAAAAAGAATAAAAAATGACATGAAAGCATTACGGAACACTGTCCCTTGTTCTTCACATCAGACTACTGCCAGTGCAGAATTCCTGCTCCTGAATGCTACTTCCTTTACCATAACTTATCAATCAACATGATTCCTAGATCCTTTTCTAATTGAGAAAGCACTGGCTTCTTTCCTGCATATGCTCTGCACAATGAAGTCAATTTCAGCTGGCAGTTACTTTATTTCTGCTGCTATCTGAAGCACATGTTTCCATAAAGGCATACTTACCTCTGAATTCAGAAAGCATCTTAACTTGAAACCCATGCTTGATTTGATCTAAATGATGCCTGTTGTGAACGCGCTGAAGTAACTGCAATGAGCGCCTTGGGCATGTTCACATCAGGCATTACATAGACCAAGTCAAGCATGGGCTCCAAGTTAAGATGCATTTAAGAATACGGGGTTTATAATGCTCTTTTACTGGTCAAGAATATGCCATAACACACAAAAGAAAGGGAAGATATTTAAGCACAGTGAAATTGTTGCTTTGCAGCTAAAACTTCAGTTACTTCACACGAACTGCAGAACACACCATGTACAGTAGAAGCTTGTTGATATGTTCCCTTTTAGCACAATTTTCCTGCGGCAACATTGCGATTGAGAGAACTAAAAATGACAGAATACAGTTATGCAGTCTTTTAATCCGTTAATATGTTCCCAGAACATGCAATTTTTCAGCAGCAATATTCAATAAACTGCGATCATATTACGTATTTTGGTCACTAGATCTCACGTAAACAAGAAAAAGCGCACCTCCGCTAGGCAGGCGCTATCAAAAGCCATAGCCACCCGATATGGCAGCTTCTTTGCAGCGCTTGCCCACCTGTGTCACGTGAAAACACCGAGACGATCTTGCACTCCCACTTTATTGTTTCAGCATCAGCAAAGCTTGTGGGACATCGCACATTGCATTCATTGCAGTAGCTATGCTTGTATTCATCTGTTTGAGAGCTGCAGCCATGGGATCAAGGAAGTGTAGGCCTTTGACCCTCGAGGGATAGTTTAACGTTTTGGTGGTTGTTGACCACAATCCAAAGAGAAAGCGCAGACATCACCAGTGAGCAAGGATCGCCCACATTATATGTCAACACAATCGTGTCGAAACGCAAGCAAATCAAATCGAATGCCTTAGTGTTTGACACTGGAACAAAGCAAGGCCATGGAGCCAGGCATGGAGAACTTGAATCAGCACTGCTCAAGTCATTCAAACAAGCAAGGGCTTCCAGCATAAACTTTGATGGTAGCATTCTAGGCACAAAGCTATGGAAATTGCCAATGTAATAGACAACTTTACCACATCAAACAGATGGATCAGCCGTTTTTGGACAAGACACGGCATCGCTTATCTGCAGGTAAGACAAGTCGGCAAGCACGAATCAAGCTGATGCTATGAAATGGATTTCAGTGCTCCCCATCATTTTCTATGCTTCTGACCTGTGTGACATGTACAATGTGGATGAGCTTGGCCTTTTCCTCAGGGTCCAGACTAGCCAGTCACTAAGCATAAAGGGGGAGTCCTGTCACAGTGGCAAGATCAGCAAAGATTGCCTTACGGTACTACTTTGCTGCAACAAAGATACATTATGAAGCCGTAAGTGACCGGAAAGATGAAGAACCTGATGTGCCTACGGAACACATCACTTGCCTGCCTTGTGTTTACAAACATAATGCAAAGGCATGGGTGACATGCGACACCTTTGAAGAGTACCTTCAATATCTCAAAAGACAACTGGGGTGCAAAGAGCACGGAGATATTTTGTTTGTGCACAACTGCAAATGTCATACGAAAGACACGTTTCTCCCGTCAAACACAAGCCAGTTGCAACTTCTGGATGCAGGTGATATAAAAAAAAACTTAAACATCTGCATAGGAAGTGTATTGTGCATAGCTTCCTTGCTCACGCGTCCAGAGGTGACTACCCCGAGGAGCTCTCACCGGTGGAACGCAATGCGCTATCTCAGCAACTCGTGGGAGAGTACAATGTACGAAGCAGTAAACAATTGCTTTGAAATATGTGGTTTTCAGTGCGCCCCAGCAGCCAAAGAATTTAAGTCCAGCATTAGAGACGACGCTCTGGAATGAGCTCCTGAAGATTAAATCGAAGTGGAGTTCTGACGCACCAGCTCCAAAGGCCGGCTCTCAGATTTCGTTGCGGTAGATGATAATGTTCTGATGTGCAAGCCACAAAGCATGGCAGACATTGCAGCGCAGGTTAAAGGGGACAAAGCACAATCGCCTGAAAATGATGATGAAGACGACGGTGGGCACCTGTTGGCTATTTTCTTCGAAGCCCTCACTGGGCTGGGTGCGCTGCACAGTTTCTTTCATGCAAACAACGTAAATGCAGAAAATGGTCCGCAGTGTGGCGAAAAGGAACTCCTCCTTTCAAAAGTTCAGGTACTGAGCCAACAAAAGATTACAGACACGTTCAAAGGGAAATAAATCCCCTAGTATTTCACACCTTCTTCCTTTCTTGTCATTCCTTAAATTTTTAGTGACTTTGGATTGCCCGTTTCCCGGATAGTACTTTCTTCTTCCTTCTTGTTTTTTTTTTTTCACAATGAATGAACGAGGTTCTGCTGTATATTCCTGCTAATGAGAAAAAAATTGGTCCTCATGCTGAGGAGCTGGTTGTCCCATTTCCAAATCAAATCTAGAAGTGCATATTTTGTTTGTGTGTGTGTGTTTTCGTTTTCATCTGTTTAGCATACCATGGCCAACATAACTACTTTTGCCCCATTGAGAAAAATGTAAAGGAACACCATTAGAATAGAATTGTTACACTCTTCTAGTATGTATCTTTTAAGTGTTTACATATCTTGACAAAGCCTGATAAAGAATTATTTTTGGCTGTAGAAATTGCAAGCAAAAACACAACACTACGCGAAATCGTGAAACACAAGGACATTTCATTCCATTTCACTCAAGATACACAATATTAACTCAAGTTTGACATTTATAGACTGACAAATACACACAAACACACGTACAAGAACTCTGTCCATGCCTACAGAATGGCTGCAACTTCAAAAGTAATACCATGGCCAACAATTGATGCTACACTGCTTCAATTATCAGTATTGCAACATCTTAAAGTGCCTTCCCATTGGATGGGTTACGACTGCCGCACATCTGTTTAGTGTAACAGGGTTACAGAGAGGATGAATATGAAAGGCCGCTCACGAATGTAGGTCACTGTTGCAACTTGCGTGGACCGAACAGTGTCAGGGGGCACCTTGGTGGGCGTAAACTTGACTTCGACTGCCTCGTTCACCGGGGTAACAATGACATTCTGCCAAGCAGACAACCAACCATGCTCTCTGATGTATGTACATCACCAAGAGAAGCAGTTTTAAAGAGAAAATGTAGTAGTCCTGCCATTCCTCACTTGGTAGATAAAAGTGATTCACTCACAAATAGACTTAACAACCTCATCAGGCATTAGTATGAAAGAAAGAAAGAAAACCAACACACATACACACATTCAGATGTTAAAACATTTCACATGCACGAAACAAGCATCTGACAAGGGCATTACATCTGTGTTAAATTTTTAGACATACAATGTATTAGCCGAGCCTACGACAGCACAAATTGCATACGTCGACGCAGCAGACTACAACCATGAAGACTGGCAAATTCAAAGGCATGGCTACTCACAGTGATGTAAAGCTGTTTGGGGCCAGAATTTAAGAGGTTCAGAGGGAGAGTTCTTGGTTCATCCTGGCTGTGCATGACTCCAAAGTCGAGTGTCTCCATAGGTGAAAATATGCCAGGTACTGCACACATTTGAGAGGATTGTAGTTATTGAATACATGAAAAAAATATCTACAAGCATAAGCAGTAGGGCTGTTTTAATAATGAAATTTCCTAATCGAATTGAATATTCAATATTTCTAAACACAATGAAATATAAAGCTTTCATGGAGTCCTCTTGGTAAAAGAAATTTTACTAACATTATTTATGTTATTTACATGCATATGTGAATGCATGTAATGCTGTTTGCAAATGGACATACAAAAGGACATAAATGGAGGCGCTTGTGAACATTAATGAAGAAAAAAAAAAGAAAAAGAAATAGCATTTCACCAGGTGCTTGTGGAATGTTGAGATTGTCAAAAGACAGAAATATTAGACTAGAGCTCCACATATTGATATAAAGGTGCCCGGAACCACTTTTTATCGAAGTGGAGAAATGCATTTGAAGTGAAAATAGGCTATTTCAGAAATACCTAGCTGCAATAAGTACTTCAATGCATTCTGCAGAAGCGGAGCTATTGGCAATCAAACATGGCCTCAGCTGTGCTCCCGTTCCTTCTTCAATGCCTTGCACTGCGAAGGCTACGGCGTAGTGGGGCGTGCCCCCAACGCTGGGTGCTTAGCCAGTGGACTTGTGGCTACACCCCGTAACGGCTGCAGTATCTAAGCCATGTACCCGACCGCAGCTTTACGTCAGCTATCGGCCAATAGCAACTGTCTAAGGGAATGACGAAATAAAACGTCCAGAAGAGAGTGAGGACAGGGCCTTCTATTAAAAGAGAGTGTTTGAGAGAAAGGTGGCTTCACGATCCGCTTGCAAGCTCCACGCCCCGCGTATGACAGCAAAACTTGGCTAAGATGTTCGCAGCAGCATATGCTACCCGCGGACTATGTTATTTTACCAAGCCCGAGGGGTGGTTCAGGGCCCCTTTAAAAGCATCATAACACGGTGCGAATGGCCAAATAATCAATTGCTTGGCTTAAATGAAGGCAACAAATTTGCACATAGGCTGCCTAAAATGAGGCATACATGATGAGTGTCTGAAAATAACTCAGCAGAGGTTACCTGCTTCATGCATTTAGTCTGGAACGGGTGCCCCTGGAAGCAACCGCAGCTCCCTTGCACAAGAATCACTCAGAGCCCTCAATCCCATCGTTCACTCTCCTTTGAGATTTGTGGGGATGCGCGACTCTCACGCGTCCCCTGATATGTTGTTTTCTCGAATAGCTCCCGTCTCCTGTTATTCGGCTTTGCCGCGTGGCTTTACTGCTTGCAGGGTAGCACGAGAGATGGCGCGAGTGTTGCTCTGCTAACGCCACCTAACAGCGGGGTTACTTGGGCGTAAAAAGGAGAAGGCTCTTCCTCTTTGGCTCGGGGTCGGCAAGCGGCGTAGACATTCTGCGCGTGCGCCAATTCATGCTTCTGCGAGACCGTCTTGCGAAGCCTACACCGGAATGTACAAACACGATCGTTCGAACGT
Organism: Dermacentor variabilis; assembly: GCF_050947875.1. Taxonomy (NCBI): domain Eukaryota; kingdom Metazoa; phylum Arthropoda; class Arachnida; order Ixodida; family Ixodidae; genus Dermacentor; species Dermacentor variabilis. The sequence continues at coordinate 62,215,913 of NC_134571.1, read as the reverse complement.
GCCACCGTTCACGTGACCATAAGCGCGAACAACCAAACGTTGGTGTCTAGCATGGGGCGAACATATTCGGTTGCTATCCAGTCACGGTGAGTCGGACTTTCGTGATTTGTCGTGTGCCAATCGGCATGTTTTGTGGATAGCAACTCGGCTAGCAGGCATTAGTCTATGAAAGGTACAATAAATGCCCTTGTGATTGTTTGCACTACTGTGTTGTCGTTCCTTTGTCCCAAGAGCACAGGTCAGAAACCCAGAGATTCCAATAAGTGTTGCTGTTTCTTACACTATTTTATAGAAACTATTCCTTGAAAATATTGAACAGTGAATTCTCAGAATGAATATCAATTGAATAGCAAGCCCTATTCAATTCGTATTTCAAATTTTTAATATCCGCACACTCCTAATGAACAATATTGTGGTAAATTCTTTTAGGCAATGATTGCTCATCAGCAGCTAATAAGTTTCTTCATATGCACACATCGACACCATGATGAAGCCATATTTTGCAAACAACTCACACGAGACAACTTCCACTTCTACGGGCAGAATCAGGTCTACATGGTTGGTGCTGTTGAGCTTTATGCGGATGAATGCTGTGTGATTTTTCTCGATTCGGGACACAAAGTTTGCCTTCATCACCGGCTTAGTCTTGTACGGAGGAATCTCCTGCAGTAGCAAAACAAAGAATGCACTGAAAAGGTCCTTGCTTCCTTGCAATCTGTGCCAAGAAATCCTGACGAGAAACATGAGGGATCTTGCTATCCCCAATGCAAGTGAAAGACAGTTTAGCCAAATTTTAGATAAGGATATACAATTCACCTAACATAATATGTCCACAAAGGCAATGCACAGATTAGTTAAGTCAGCTGAAATGGCACAGACACAACTTGGGCCATGCAGAGCTAGGAAATATATAGGATACGAGCATTGAAGGGCCCCTTACATCACATGGTAATACACTAAGGACTCCCTTTAAAGGCAAAAGGAGTCATTCAAAATCAATTCATCTTGTCAGAAGTTCAGCTTAAGCCTGTAACCCCAATTTTAAACCGAAAGCTTAACCTCCCAGTGTACAAAATTTACCAATTATTTTTATTCCAGCAGATTCTAGTGCATTACGTCTGCATTTGAATAATATATATTTGAAGCTTTGTCTCTCGTAATGAGTTGAAGTATCAATAAAAGACATCTGACATGAAACGCACTTTCCCTCAGGACAGGTGTAAGGTTTGAGCATAATTATCTGAACAAATGATAATCAAAGAAATCGAAAGCATCGAAGAATATGCTCAAGTACCAGAACACAAATACACCATGTGAATTTAGTTGACTAGTGTGGCTCATCTCCAGCAGGCAAAATCGAAGAAGCTGTGGCCTAGACACATATGGCTTGTCCATGGCGATGTTAGTACTAACAACTAGGACAAGCACAGCTTGGACTTGGTAGTTAAAGGGGTAACAAAAGTGCATCAACTATAGCACCTCTTATCTGGACTGTTGCACATGAATACAAAGGCACGCACTGCAGCTTCTGCAGTGCTTTTAAGGGGGCTCAAACAGGTTCACAACAGCTGAGAGGGCATTATAGCGATGCGCAGGAAGCTCTCATTGGGAAGGTCTAGGCAGGATTGATGATTGGCAATGAAGCATACCATATTTTGAAACAGCCCATGGACTATGAGGGACACTATTGTGGAGTGCTCTAGATCAATTTTGAACACCTGAGGCTCTTTAACATAGACCTAAATCTAAGCCCACAGGTATTAGTACACTCCACTTCGTTCACTGCAAGTGAACAAAGGCTCAGAAGAAGTCACTCAGGTGTCCCTCAGAAGTCACTCAGTGAATCTGTCTTAACTGTTAAAAGAGTTTGCCAATCTGTCTTAATTGTTAACAGAGTTTGCCTTGAAGGAATCTTTCTGTACATTATACAAGAATTGCTCTACAGCCTTGCATCGTAAATACGACAGCCACATGAACAAAAAAATAAGAACAAAAGACAAAACAGGAAGGAAGAAACCAATGATGGTCAGAGCGGGAAAGCTCACCCATAGTTCTTTTGAGATCTTGTTTTCACCATCTGGCATTTCAAGGTGCAAATCTCCACCACTGGAGTAAATTTCAGTTAGCTGAAACAATTCATAACGAATTAGCTGAAATGACATAAGCAGCATGTCACGCTTTTGCATAAGAAAAATCTTGTTAGAGCACTACACGTGGTGCAGAGTAGTAGGCCCATTACTGGGATGAGGGTTAGGCGGTCCTGACACACCCCAAAATTACTGCCACAGCAATGTGCTGCTCAATCCTCAAACTGCTTCTTCTATTGAAATCCATAATGCAGAAATGACCACCTTTCACCTCTTTGATGGCTAATTAAAAACTGGCTTCAATCAAAGATATAAAGGAATAGAAGTGGCATTTAGTCCCTTGACTGTGGTTGATTACGCTTTTGACTCTTTTGTGCACTTTTCCCAGGCTAAAAGACTTTATTGGCATTTTCTTGTCACACAGAAAGCATTCAAAAAATGTAGCTATCATGTAAGTTGAGTTAAAATGTAGTAGAGTATGTTGACCCAGCGAAAAGCAATGTCTCAATTCAAACTTGAATTAGCTCTAAAATTTTTGTACTGACAACATAAACAAATCAAGGTTCTCCGACTTGCTTACTTTAACCAAAATTTTTAATTATATAAGATTATGGAATTATCACGATTTCACTCGAACACTTATAGAAATCCATGCAAGGTTTTTTGTGTTACCTGAATGGTGGAGCTATGAGGGTTGTGCATGTAGATGAGTGGCGTATAGCTACTGTTGAGAGGCATGCGTACCCCAACAAACGGTCGTAACCTGTATGGATTCTCTTTTCCAAAGGCCGACACCTGACAAATGAGAAGGACTAAAATGTGATAAATGCACATTGTGTAAACTTCAACACCACTGAAATGCCTTTCACTTGATCACATAGATTTCAAGCGGTCACATTTGAAAATCTTTAAAAGCCATCTTGTATAGCATCACTGTGCACAGCAGCAAACAGCAAAAGCAAAATTAGTCTTAAGCAAAATTATGAGGTAGGAAATGCTTCAGGCAACTTATCAAGTTAAGTGACAGGTGTGATGAAAAGCGATTCTCATGCGACAACCATACTGCAAAAATAAAGCTGCAGCTTCTTCTCTAAATCAGTTAATTCTGCAACAATGTATGCGTGCCAAGTCCAAAACTTGGAGGTCTCGGAATAGCCACTGCTGCTTTTACATAGAAACAGAAAAGGACCAAGTGCAAAATCTTTAGGCAAAAGTTTATATTGTAGCTCCGTGCTGGACAGAACAAACTGAGTAGCATATCTGTCAGCTCCACTTCACAAAGCAAGTACTTTAAGCTTCCCTGGTTATTTCAGCCGAACAGCTTGATAACCTGGCACTTGAAATCAGAATGTTGAGGACTCACCTGGTACTTGAAAGAGCCTAATGATGTGTGAATAAATAATATATTTTCAACCAGACCCCGCTCCCTTCCAAGGTACACAATGTCAAATGTGGTGTTGCCACCTGGTGATATCCTCTGTTAAGACAGAAGTAAAAAAACAGCATACTTACTACTAAACAATACTAGCTACCCCCTAACAGTTGAAAACACAAAATATTCCTAAAGCTTGGCTCGCTTGCTTTCCACGTGCATGCTTCAGCAGTCACATGAAGGAGTAGCCAGTGTATTTTATACTTATTAATGATCATAGATTACACAAGTGGGACACATCAAGGACTTCTGCAAGTAGCTTAACACCAGCAACAGCGACACCTTTCTCTGCTAGTATAGTTAAACATTACGTTCATGTTTGCCATTGTGGAACGCGATGTAAATACTCATCACCATTCTATTCCTTTATTCCATATTAAAATGCAATCATAAAGCAAACTGATTGAGGTAGTAAATTAACATATTTAAAGGAGTACTGACACATTTTCTAAGCTACAGAAACTCTTTCACAACCTCCTGGCATCTAAGAGGATCACACAGAGTATAAAGGTTTGGAAACGCGTAACATTTTACTTTGGTACCAAAGTTGTACCACAATACCAGACCTGGCATCATCAACACAAGCGTAATGCCCGCCCACACACACAGCGAAATTTGCAGACATCGTTTAGCAAAATGGCTAGGTATGATGGTGTTGCTTAAAACAAAATATACAAGAGTGCTGCGCATGTTTCTTCTGGCTATGCTTGCAAGTAGCTGCTGCAACTATCACAGGAATGAAAAGCAGAAGCCACTTGGCTTCTTGCTGCATAATGAGAAAGCAGATGTTGATTAATGGACTATTAATGAGCTTTCTTCACTACAGAAATCATATAAAACATCATGTATCTATTTCCTATGTATTGAAACCCTAACTAGTTGGTAAATTATTTAGGGCACTCTGGCCACTGGCAATATTTTTCCTAAAGTTTAGTGTATTTGTCCCTTCATTTAACACAAAAAATTACATTAAAAATGTCCTGTAAGTACACCTACAGTGGAGTCAGAAAATCACAAGCCCTTACTGTTATTAAAAAAGTTGTTCATTTTCAACCAGATCTATGACTGCATCTTTTTTCCTGCATTGCAACATGGCAAGGTTATCGAGAAAACTGTGGAAACTTAACGTGCCTGTGTGATCTTAAAGGTTTGTCTGAAAGTGAACAGAAAAGATGACACTGCACTAAAATCCTGAATTAGGAGCTTGATGCTTATGCAATAACAATGATCCCTTCAAAAATTAAGTTAGTCTCTAGCTATGACAACCGTAGCCCCATATACAAACTGCCACTTGGCTTCTTGCTGCATAATGAGAAAGCAAATGTTAATTAATCAACTATTAATGGGCTTTTTTCACTATACACAAATCATATAAAACACAAAGCGAGTCTAATGAAGAAAGACATTAATGATTAGCCAATGTGGTGGTGGTTTTATGATAAGGATGTGAAAGCCAGATTTGCAACAGATGGTTGCCAGAACACAAGTCGCTGTAGAAGCACAGATACTGAATCACAACATACCTTTTCTTGAAAGAAGGAACAGTGAAAATTAGCTGTGTTGCCGCTAATGGACAGCATTTCTATGCTCGACTCGGGACTCAGATTCTTCACAACAACTCGTCGACGCACAGGCATACTTAATGGTCTAGAAGAAGAGCACAACAAATAACACCACTAAGCATTCAAAGCAGACAAAAACATACGTTCAATGAGATTTATTCTCTCACAGGTGCAGTTTCTGGATGCTGTTAAACATGTTTCCTGAAGTAAAAGTTAACAACTAATTGTAGTGAAAATGAAATGTCTAACCTCAGTATGGTTAAGCAGTCCCCCGACTAATGCTGTCTACATACTCGCAACATATACATGCATATACGCGGGCAAATCAGAAAGTCTTTGCCCCTATTTTTTAAGTCAAATTACGTCTGTAAATGCGAAGTCAACATATCCGTTCTCAGCGGTGGAACTTTCTTGCTGCGGCCCAGCCTTATCTGCCGGTAGCTCCGCAGCATGGCGCTGCTGTCAGTTGTTGAAGATGGCGGTTGAGCTCCACACGTCCATGGCATACGAGAAACATTGTGTGATTAGTTTTCTATGGGGCAATGAACAAATGCACATCGAAATCCACAGGGAAATGCAGCCCACGTATGGGGAAAGGTGTCTCACTTTGAAAAGTGCAAGGTGGTGGAGTTGTGATTCACATGCAACGATGAAGTCAAAACTGCGGCCTGACAGTGGTTCCACAGTCAACCGGATGAATTCTACCACAGGGGCCTCTCAAATTTAGTGCTGCGATGGGACAAATGTCTGAACCGGTGTAGGGACTATGTGGAAAAACAGTGTAAGGTACATAGAACAGTACGTCTATTTGTAATTACCTGTATGTACATTATTTTGGCTAATCAAACATAGCGGGCAAAGTCTTTCTGATTCGCCCTCGCACATACTCACAACAATTCACACTTTTTTTTTCAACTTGAATTTATGGATTAGCCTAGAGACTTATTATTCTATTTTTACCACTGACATTGCAGTGAATGAATCTTTGAATTGGATGTTATGGGAGGTCCTCTCTTTAGCCTGACTATAGGACCTCCTCCTGTATACAGTAGCACGTGTATGTAGAGTATTGCATACATAATAAAACAATTCTGATACTAATTTAGTGCTCTAAAACACCAGGGCACAGAAGCGTTCAACACATTTCAATACAAAGGAATACCAGCGGCTGTATTTTGTAGCAATTAATTACATTCCTTAACTATCAGTCGACTTGAATGCCCCTGAGCCAGTGTTACCGTCATGATCAGCCACTCATTGTGAAATACAAGAAAATAATAATGAAAAATGAAATTATTAATTAAAAAGAACTGGAATCTAAAAAAGATATGCACCATTATCAGAAGGCATATAACTAAACAGCACTGTTATTGAGTAGCACTTTTATTGTTGCCATTTGCCTGCCATTACACATTCCTCTGATATCTATCCATGAAAAACTGAACAACAAAAGGATAAATTCATCCTCAGCATCAGGTAATACAGGATGTATAACTATAATCTCAAATTTTAGAGAGAATAGACAACAAAAGCAAAAACAGACAAGAGTCTCGCATCTCAGTGAGCCCCATTATAACCTGCACACTAAAAAAAATATTGGTTCACAGTTCTCAAGACTGTTGGATTGGCCCCACTGTTCGTCAAAGAGGAAGTGGATTATTCATTAACTAAACAGTTTAAGTTCCCTCACTAATTATCTTGATGGGCTAAACGCAGAAGTGTACAGTCACCTTACTGCAGCAACTCCTGCAGTCATTTATGAAATAACCATGAGGTAAAAACTTATGCAAACTTACTGTGATTTGAAGTCCATGAAAGCAGGCTCAAATGCTATCGGGCTTGCGTACATGTTTGTGCTACTGTCTTCCAAGTCTGCAAAGCTGTGTAGGGCAGGGATATAAAAGACTTTAGAAACAAGTCTTGAAAGCCTCTTTATCTTACTCTCCTTCATGGCACAACTTTCACAATGAAAAAATATTGTCACAAAATTTTTTCTTACCTGACAGGCGATGAACTGCTAACTGCCGATGGCTGCACAGAAACATACATGCAAATAACCATTACAAAGGTGGCCACTGTTTTCCTATACAGTTCAGAAAATAATTAAATAGGGCATGCATTTGCAACATTAGGACTTCACACACAGTTACACAGCACAAACCACTAAATACAAAGCAATAATTAACACATGCGCTATTAACAAGATTGCAGTTAATATGTGTGCAAACCTGTCAACAATTAATTTTGAAATATACAAAGAAGCTAAAAATTATGAAATTATGGTTCATACTAAACATTCCATTATTACTCAAGATGTTGACTGCTTATTAACGACTTCATAGACTTTGTTCCAAAGGGAGGGTGTAAACAGGCATTCCGCTTTATATAACCATTAGAACTCTGGCTTGTCGACAGCTACAAAGCCTCTCGTGCAGCTGAATGATACACAGATGATGTTCACAAAAATAATGTTCATAAAGAGGAGCATGAGTGTGCAGAAGTAAGAATGCTTCCCTCAGTCTGAGGAAACCAGAACCGTTTTGCGGACTTCCACAGGGAGCTATTCTCGCATGGCGGGCAAATCTGCCGATTGCCCGAAATGTCCCTTATTTCACATCAATATATCTTATTTTAATTTTTAATTTTCCAAGCACTTCTCACATTGCGTGTATTCCACTAACTCTGTAGCTCTGAAGTGCCCTTGTTTAGTCACACATATCTGTACAGGTTGTCTTCCCCAAGTTAAAACCAGCACAACACAAAGAATTTCCCAGGGCCTGAATTTGGAAAAAATGCTACTGAAATGAGGAGAGTGACACAACCATCAGAAGCAAAGACACAGGATAAGCGAAAACATTAAATTCCTACAAAGCCTGTGTATATAACCTCAAATTCAAGGTTTCCTATAGCAGAAGTTCATGCAACCTACATGTTGAGCAATTAAGTTTGAAATGCCATGCCTTGACAGAGCAGATATTCACATTTCTTGTGGAACCTGTGTCCCACAATTGCAGCCGAGTGTACAAGCTCAATCTCATCAGTATTTTTGTTCGGTGTGCTCAAATAAAGTAGATAATCACCCATTACACACCCATTGTAATAAAAGTTGCTAATTGCATTAATGTCACCAATCATCTCCAAAGGGTGGACGCACCATTTCTCCAAGTGAATTGGTTAGAGGTATCCTTCCTTGCATTAAAACAAAAAATTATTTTCTTGGTTTACCGCAATTGTCTTTTTTTTTTTTTTGCTTGCTGACAGAAGTCAAAGCTTATCAACATGGAGCTCGTAAGCCGTATGCACAGTCTGTCGTGATAAAACGGTGAAGACATTCACTCAGCAGTTTCCAAGGTGAAATGAGCCTTATCTAGTTGTGTTATAAGTGCCTAGACTGCCAGACTGACAGCTCAAAGAGGCTTGCAAAAAGGCAAACCGGAATACCTTAAGCCCTTTTTCTGCCACTGATGTGTATAGCCATCACAAGGCCATGTATCTGCAAATCTCCGAGGAATTTGGTACACCTTTTTATTTCCTTCAATACAGAAAGAATTAAAGAGGAACTTTCTTTGCATGTGCGCAAGCTGAATCACGAACCGCTGTGGCAAAATAGCGGCATGAACCAGCATTCAAGGTAGCCTTATGGTTTCCTGCTGATCTATTTTAACATTTCCGGCGCACCTGTGTTTTTTTTTTTTTTTGAAATCTCCTGCATGCTTTACCTCGTTCTCCTTTCGCAAAACAGTTCAAGGTATCCAGAAGCCACTGTTGTTAAAAAATTATGTACAGTGCGAAAGACAAGAACTGCGAGAGGTGACATACATGCAATAGTGTCGTGTGGTGTTACTGGCTATAACAACAAATTGGTCAGAAATTCAACATTCTCTTAAGAACTGCAGTCTATAATAAATTTCTAATGCCAATTAAGAAAAAAAAGTTACGATTGCTCAAGAACTGGAGGGCACTTAAATTCACAGAAGGCTTCATTGCAGGTTAATACAGTTGGATGGAGCTGAGTCAACGACTGAGGACTACACACCTCTGAAATTTGTGCAAGGACACCATCGACTAGTCCGTTGATGTCACTACCTGCCTCCACAAAGCCTGAAACAACACAGACAACTAAAATTATTTCACAGTGACAAACGGAAAACAAACAACCAGGTAGGCAAGATAAATAAGGTTATCCTGAACAGACAAATCCAGCCAACCCACACATGGTCATACAACACGCGCACACTTCACCAGAGGTCAAAACAATGTCAAAAACAAATGTAAGGGAAAGAGAGATCAACCTGGTTTTACTAACAGTTTTTGCATGCAACATTATGTGCGAACAGCAACAGCAATGTGGATGTACTCCTACATGGCAGGCTTACTTTATACCGTGCAAGCAGCATGTGCAGCAGACAATAAAGAGCAAATTCGCAAGGCATGTACAAAGTGAAGAAGTTCAGACAACAGATAGAAAAAAGAAAAAAGTGTGACGTAACTGAATAAAGAAATCATCAAAACAAAAACTTTCTTGTAACAAATCAGGCTGAGCTAACCTCGAAATTACGTTACAAGGAATTGAGGCAAATCAGTTCTGCAGAAGCCCACAAGGTGAAGGAAAGCACATGAAAGTGCCCTCCCTCTGCGATCTGCTAGCTTCCTGGTTAGGTGAGATGATAGAGCGACCACCCCTGAACTGCACTTGTCTGGGTTTTGAATCCCAGATGAGGGCGAATTTTTCTTCAGCTGCGAGGCTGTCATTGCGAGAAACCTGCGTGGGTTTCCTTTGTAGCTTCATGCTGCAATTAGGTTGGATGACAATTTTTTTCCTTTTACAGACAAAGAATTAAGAATTGCATGAAAGAACAGGCTCAGATAAGTAGAAACCATTAATCTATGCTGTCAAAATCTGCAGTTGCTTAAGCATATCCAATGTACCCTCTCACATTAAAAAAAAAACCCTAACGTGCCTGCTGGTAACAAGTAGGTAGCAAAATGAAATATTTTTCGTACATTATCAGCAACACTGTTCATTGCTGAACAGTAACATTAACAATTTGACTATCACAATACACCGTAGGGGTGTAAGTGAAACATTACAGACAAAAAAATTATGAACGGTTAGATAGATATGCAACTTTGCAAACTTGAATTCACTTGTTTACAAGATTAAAACGATCTATTGTACAGAGGTGTTCTAAGAACTGTATTCTAACAGCTGAAAGCTTGTGCACCGATTTTGAGCTGGAAATTTGCATTGCTGTGTCCTTAAAATATAGGAGCCAGTCTGTTTTCAACTCGGCACACAAGCTGCCTATGGAAGTGGACACGAAATGCGATCCCACACACAATCGAATATGAATATTCTCAGAACTACAAAGGTCACACAATGGCAATGTCTCAATAGATGATATCTGCAAACTAGCATGAATAAAAAAAATGTACAAAGCACATACTGCGATGGGAAGAAAATATGGAAAGGCTCGTGAATTACTGACACAGCCATGTAGATGTACACAGCTGCCATGCTGTAAATGTTTACTCTTTATCAACAGCTCACAAGAACGGCGACTTTCGCAAGGCACGCTGACACGAAAACAGTAAACTCAGCATTGATCACTCTGCAGATAAAACAAAAATCCAGAGCACAAAGCACACACAAAATGTGAATGACATGTAAAATTTCGCAGCCTCACGTTTTGGTTACCTAAAGAAAGAAAAGTAATATAGACGTTAGAGGTAGAACGTCCAAACAATAAAACAAAGACCGATGAAACAAAAACTCAATGCCACTGTCGACCGCTGGCCTTAATACAAACAAATGTGCGAAGGAAAGGTACTTCGAAGCGCTGAGGTTTCACATACTTTCCGTTTAAATTACGTGCTCAAGAGCGAATCCCACTCAATTTTTAAAGTCGCAGTATCCGCGTTTTTCAAGGTAACAAGGTAACGGTTATAAGCAATCGGAACAACATACCATAACAATAAGCGCGAACACTACAACATCAGGCTTTTAGCGCAACGCCACTGAATCTATTACAAAAATACAGAATCGCACGAACGCGATGAAAGGCGTTGTCGGTAAACACCGTCATTGTATTAGCACATACCTGTGCTTTGAAAGGTCACGTCTATAAGGAGGAGGTGACAGACAACAACATTATATTCCAGTCGTAAGCGACCGCCTAGACTGCATCGTTTATAAACAGTTTCAAACGACCAGCTCCGAGTACCGCGGCACTTAAGTTGGAACACGAGACGCGGAAGCGACCGCGCAGGGTTTCTCTCTTAAATGGTGCGCTTCGACATCACCCCAGGCGCGTCAAAAAAGAAGGGGAAAAAAAAAAAAGATCAGTGCGGTAAATTTGCCAACGGCAGGCGAAAGAAAGGGAGGACACGGCTCTATGCTGCTGCTCATCAATCGAAGTGGCATGCCGCAGCGTATGCACAGCGGCGAGCCGACGCTACGCAACGTGTCTTTAAAACCGGAAAATATAGAAAGTGCGCGCCGCAACTCGCCCGGCAGTAGAGGATTTAACATCAAAACCGATATAAGCAAAGTGCGGCCAGAAACGTCCGCATTCCACGGTAACGAACTCGCGATTCCGCGCGCAATCGCCCTGCGCGATCCATACAGCACTTCAATTAAACTCCACCAACCTAGTAGAGCAAGGAATTGTCAAGATCGCGCCGCTAATTTACAACCAAACAAAAACGCAAACACGGCGAATTTGTCACTCGGCGACCACCGAGGTGCTACCACGCTGGGGAAAAAAAAAAAATAAGAAAACCCGATACTCAGCTATACACACACACACAGACAGACAGACGCACGCACGCACCATTTCGCGCCAGCTACAGCCGCTTGCTTGGTCGATACTTTCACGGCGACCAGGATGCCACACTGCACTTTCTCCGCGAGCTGTAATGTAGTAGTCTGACCATACGCCAACAGATAAATAGGGAACAGCTGCTTCACGAAGTTTGTAAACAAAGGTTACCGGTGAAATGTGGTTTCGGAAAGCGCTGGCATCTGTCAGCACGTGAGGCGTGAAAATGGAAACGCAGCAGTGGCAGAAGCGCTATCGATTTGCTGCAGTTTCGGGTACGCGGTTGCCGAATCTAAGCTTCCGCGATTGTCTCCGCTTGTGTACCGTTAATTGCTGTCTGCACGTCCATCAGTACCCACTAGCAGTCCGCACTAACAACCAGCGCACTAGAGACGCGGAATCACGCGAACAGCTGCACACCTCCGTGGAGAAGGCCTAGTTTTGGATTCGCAGGCGATTGACAAAAACCCGCTGCTCGAGTGGCGCAAGTAAATGTGACGCTTGTATGTACTTGCCTTGTGCGTGTCCGTCAACACTCTGCACAACTTTGTAGACAATGTCCAAGACATGGAAAAAAAGGAGAAATTTATGGAGCTTCATATTCCCACAACTTCGTATCACATTCAACCGCGCCATTCTGCATTCTGCAACATACTGAACTAGCCGCTCTCTTCAAGCAGTTTTAGCGCTCACTTCAGACAGTTTCGCATTGCTTTCAGTTTCGTACTCAGGAGCTCGCAGAGTCCGAAACGGTGCGGTCGCTACGCGGAGCTCGACCTGTCGCCGCAAAGGTAAGGAACCTTTGCTTTATGAAGCGAGTATAGCGCGCATAAAACCAGGTGCATTAAGTTTTAAATTCTAATCTGATGAATAACCACATATGTGCCAACCTTAGCAACCGATATTCGCGCGGTATTTTGGTCTGCACAAGAAGTCTAACCACGCTGTCAGCTGATATAACGGTTTCGTGCCGGGGGACGGCGCTGACTCCTGAACAGCTGCAATACTAACCGTTGCTCCTTTTTCGATAACGAAACAAAATATTTAAGGACGATGAACTTACAACGCCGTAATGTGCAGGCAAGCTTAATTAAGTTATCTTCCTTTGTTATCATATTAACAGCATTTGTTTCGATTTGTCACGTTTTGTGGCGTCAACGAGACAAAAATAGTTTCACCCCTACTTATTTTTATTCCGCTGAAGTTTACCGCGGCGAACATTCATGAATGCATTTTGCGCGTTCCGGCATCAGTTTTCAAATATTTTCGCGCTCCCAGCACCATCTTATTAAAAGCTGTAGGAGACGAGAAGAAAATGCATCAATAATTGGCCGTGCAGCTGCGAAACATACGTCGTTCCGTGCACTCTTCCCGTGGCTCTTATGCCACGCTGTACGCAAGTCTTGTTTGCTCTCTAGCTAAAGTTTCCTGTTAATTGGCCTGCTCGCAGCGCACTACTGTCTCGCAGGGAAGCGTGACACGTAGGTGAAAATTTCTGTGATTTCATGCGCGACCAATTGCTGCACGTGCCGGTGTAGTCGTCGGAAGTTATAAGGACGGGTTGATTCGGACTCTGAGAGTGGGTAAATGTACTATTTCTTTTTCTCTCGATCACCAACCCACTGTAATATATTCGTCTTGTGCCCGTTTCGTGGTTTATACATTGTATTTCCGCTTGTAATGGGCACAGCCACTAGTTTCGTTTTCGCATACGGTTGTTTTCTTGTTATCCTTTTCTTTGTCTCGCCTTTTCGCGGCGCAGCACTTCTTCATCGGGCGTTGCAGGCCGTATGCACAGCGTTAGCGCCAGCGAGACTCGTCGCTCCCTTGGAGCAATTGGCACGCGCTCTAAATTTCCGACCTTGAACACGACGACGGCTTCTAGCCTGCGGGCGCAGTGTTCAATTAGGCGTCCGCCTTCGCAAGGGGCCTATATGCTGCCTAGTGAGATGCGTCCCATGTGCGCTCCGACGGCGTCTGGGACACGTCGGCCCCCCAACCGCGCGCTACGGTTAGCTATACGGTGGCGGGCCGCTTCTATATGCTATGCTTTATATGCAGCATATACATAATTTAAATTAAGCTGCTGCAAGATAATGGATGACTACGCTTCGTCTTTATATATATATATATATATATATATATATATATATATATATATATATATATATATATATATATAACGTTAAGGGATAAGAAAAGAGCAGATTTGGTGAGGGGACAAACGCGAGTTAATGATATCTTAGTTGAAATCAAGAAAAAGAAATGGGCAGGACAGGTAATGAGAAGGGAGGATAACCGATGGTCATTAAGAGTTTAAGAGTTACGGAATGGACTCCAAGGGAAGGGAAGCGTAGCAGAGGGCGGCAGAAAGTTAGGTGGGCGGATGAGATTAAGAAGTTTGCAGGGACAACATGGCCACAATTAGCACATGACTGGGGTAGTTGGAGAAATATGGGAGAGGCCTTTGCCCTGCAGTATGGGTCACTGTAGTATCTAGTATTAGTTCACTCCGCTTAACTGACAGCTCCCATTCGAGCGTCAGATTTTAGTGCGACGGAGTGTAGTCATACGTAATCTTGCAGCAGCTTGATGTGTGTGTGTGTGTGTGTGTGTGTGTGTGTGTGTGTGTGTGTGTGTGTGTGTGTGTGTGTGTGTGTGTGTGTGTGTGTGTGTGTGTGTGTGGTGACTTGGTCACTGACCGACCGTAAAAAGCTAACTTTTTTGTTCTTGTTTATTTTAATAACCAATTACAGATAGCAACGATCTAACAACCCAGTCATTTAACCATTTGCCTGAATTTTAATTGTCATTCGCAATTTAAATTTGTGATGACGTCGCATTCTGGGAGCCAGATGAATGTCCAGAAGGACACATTTGGGCTTTGGTTATTACTTTCCAAGGTTTCACATGGTGTACGACACTTGAAAGCTGTCGGTAGGGGCAGATCGGGGCTCCCGTTACATTTATAACGCGTAACAGCGTAGGAAGGAATATTAAGAGGTCAGCATTTTTTGTAAGCCTCATAACCAACTTTTCCACAAGAAGATGAAGGAGAAGTGGTGCTTAGCTCAGCTATAGAAGGAGGAAGCAAAATAAAATCCCAGTAAACTGTGTGGAAGCAAAATTCGAACCGCTTACCTGGAGGCCTGGCTGAAATAAGCAAATAAAACAATATATATGGTTGCTAATTTCGAATACAAATCGAAGATCTTGTTTTTCGATTATAGAATTCACGTGCTATTCAGAATTGTCGAATTATCTTTTCTGTTTGATTACAACCCTTTGTAGTCTCGAGGGAGAAAGATTGATCTAAGTGAGGGTAGTTCCGAATTATTTTAATTACTGCAGGATTGCTGCACACAACAAATCCAGCGCTCATCTTGATATTGCTTGCGTGTTTTTTTTTTCTTGTTTCATTAGTGTAATTGTCATGGTGAGCCAGATAACTTTACAGTGCGAGCAGCTGTTTTTCATTTACGAGCACCTAAGTTGACCGTGCGTCCAGATGCAAGCGGTATTACATGCGTGTACCGTATAATATAAATAAGCCTCATTTTATTACCAAACGAACTTCACGTAAAGTTTATATTTCTCTATGTTTGGAATTGAGAATTTCGTTTGGAATGAGAATTTGGTTCGCGCGCTTGTATTTCTTGCAGCAGCATGGCGTGTCGTGATCACCGCAGCTATAGAGTGTGCTATAATATTCACCTGTTACCCACGAAATGAAATTATCTTCGTCATCACCGATCGTCACCATTATCGATCAATCAATTATCGCCGTCATTGTCACCATTATCATCGTCCATTACCGTCGCCGTCCACAGCTGGACTATATATATATATATATATATCTATATATATATACATATATATTGCTGGTGCAAAAAGAAGAAGACGACGAGAAATGCTTGCTTCCCTGTTACGATAGACCAATTTCTTTTACCTCAAATATGGTCAAATTAATAGAAAGGGTTCTTCACGGCCGTATAACAAATTTTATGCAGGATGACACCCTTCTCAGTCCTTGTCAGATTGGATTTCGTCCGGGCCACTCCGTATGGTGCGCCCATGTAGATTTAGAGAGCCGCATTAAAATGCTCGCCGCAAACCGCAGTACGCAGCTTTGGTGACGCTAGATTTAGCAAA
The DNA here is from genome assembly GCF_050947875.1 of Dermacentor variabilis. Lineage (NCBI taxonomy): Eukaryota > Metazoa > Arthropoda > Arachnida > Ixodida > Ixodidae > Dermacentor > Dermacentor variabilis. The sequence continues at coordinate 62,199,859 of NC_134571.1, read as the reverse complement.
AGCATACGACTCTGCAGAACATTGCATTCTATTCGATAAGCTTCACTCTACGAATTTCCCAAAATATATAACCGCTTGGATCTGTGAATTTCTAAGGGATATAGAATTTTATTGCTACCAACACGGTATTTCGACGTCTAAACACAAGCAGACAAGATGTGTACCACAGGGTTCCGTTCTTTCCCCTATATTATTTAACATTTTGCTAAGCACCATTCCTTTGTCTCCGGAAGTACATGTTTATGTTTATGCGGACGATATCGCATTTTTTTCCTCCGCAAGCAATATACATTCTCTACAACAGTCGTTGCAAAATTACTTAGGAATGCTGGAGACATGGCTAGAGAGATTAAGTATGTCATTAAATATTAGCAAAAGTGCGGTCTTAGTCTTCCCATCAACTGCACAAGTGCATATATCTTTGCAATACCGACAGGAAATCATTCCTCAAGTTGACGAAGTCAGGTACCTTGGTGTTATTTACGATGGCAAACTCACCTGGCGCAGTCACATTGAACATATTAAAACAAAGGCAGAACGAGCCGTAGCTATGCTTCGCTGGCTCAGCCACCGCCGCTCTGGACTACGCAGGGATACCTTACTGATTATTTATAAAATGTATGTTCGGCCCATATTAGAATTTGTCTGCGTAATATTTTCCGGTGGCCCCGCCTACAAAATTAAACCTCTCATACTTTTAGAAAGAGAAGCGCTACGGTCATGCCTCGGGCTTCCTAGATTTGTTGCCAACGCTGTTTTATATCAGGAAGCTCATATACCCACCCTAGATTGCAGATTCCGCATGCTTACGGTTCAGACATATTTAAAAATTTATGAGTTTTGAAAAAGGCGTACGCAATATGCTTTTATCACTGAACCATCTGAGTTTTTTCAGGTATCGTGGTCAAGATTCCACAGTCCTCAGATATTATTTGTGCAAGCGCAGTTACAACAATTGGATGTGTCCATACGCCAAGTTTGTCATTGAAATAATGACTTAACAGACCTCAAAATTGAGTTCGAGGACATATTTCCGAATCATGCTAAACTGTTACCAAGGCGAGATTTAATTAATATCTTACACGACCACCTATACCAACTAACCACTAAAGATGTAATAGCTACTGACGCTTCTGTGTGCAATGAGAAGGCGGGAGTGGGGATCTTCTCTGAATCTCTACAATGGTCTTAGTCGCTTCGCCTTCCCGATTTCACACCTATATTTCAAGCAGAATTATTAGCGATTATATTAGCGTTACGAAAAGTTCCCCAAAATGATCCATTCTTGTGACCGACTTATCTGTATGTGCAGCACTGACTGCAACTTTAGATACAAGAATTCAAAGAACCTTTCGTTCGATGGTACCTCCGTACTTACGGAAAATATGTTTGTTTTGGGTACCGGGACATCATGGGTTACACTTGAATGAAATGGCCGATTCACTCGCACGAGCATCCCTCAACGGCCCTATCATATCTGTTTTGCCGGCATCAGCTTATGTCACCGCGGCTAGGTACAGAAATTTCGCTATATCTCGAAACTCTGCAACATCCATACTAACACCGTCTTCTGATTTCCACCATCTTGGCTTCCCATGGAATAATAATTGGTGTCCTTCAAGACAATTGGAAGTTTCTTTTACAAAATTGAGATGCCGTATACCTCCTCTAAATTTTTACTTACACAGGTCTGGTCTCGCTATGTCCCCTCTATGTTCTTTTTGCAGTGCACCTGAAACTACCGAACATTATTTTCTCTCCTGCCGCCGCTTTATAAGACAAAGAAAATTATTAGTACACTCAGTCAACTTGGGCTATCGCTAACCTCACTAACCATTCTTTCTTTTGGTGCGACCTCACTGGGATCCAGCCACAGGGATGCTTTTCTTGCAATTTACAATTTTATTAGATATACAAAAAGAGTACCTTGCTGACTTTCTAAACTTATCATTATTTTCTATTATTTCATTTATTTACGTTAACTTACATTAACAAAATTATTCACAATATTTTCATCACACGTCTAAATTACAGTTCTAGTCTCACGCTCCCATAGTGGGTATGCGCCACTGTCTAGGACACAAGACAAGACAAGACAAAATATAGCGCCGACCTGTTTAAGCCTAGCGCTACAACCTATAACTAATGACCCTTCTGCTAGGCGAACACCCTCGTTGCATTTGGTGGAGCTGCTGGGTTTCTCTTCGACATCCTGGAACTCCGCAGCCGAACGCTACCACCAGCTGTTGCAATGGATGAACCGGGACCGTCCCAGGCTGCTGCTCCCGTGCGCCCGCCATCGTCTGTTCTGGCGTCATCCGGCAGCGCGATCCGGCTATACTTAGCGGCACAGACGACCACGACGTGGAAGACTGGCTCGCCGAATATGACCGTGTAAGCGCCTATAATAAGTGGGACGACCGCGCCAAGCTCACAAATGTCATCTTTCACTTGACTGACGTGGCAAACCTATGGTTCCGCAATCATGAAGCCGATTTTACCACCTGGTCGGCTTTCACGGCAACTTTGGCAGAGGTCTTCGGCCGTCCCGCCGTTCGCCGGCTTCGCGCTTAGCAGCGCTTGCGTGGTCGAGCTCAACGCCAGGAGGAGACCTTCACCAGTTATACTGAAGACGTGCTCTCGCTATGCAACCCCTGGCGTACATCTGACAACCGGCCAATATGCTATTTCTGCCATTTTCCGGGCCACGTAGCACGATTCTGTCGCCGTCGCAGCCCCCGTTTACCTGACAGTGGGGGCGCCTCAAGCTACAGGCCTGCTCGACTTCCGCGTCAGGACCCATCTAGCCTTCCTCCGGACTCATTTTACAGTCGCCTCCCTTTCGATGCACGCCGGTCACCTTCCCCACGTCGCCGATCCATTTCCCCGGTGGTTCGCCGACCCAGCCCAGCCCGAGAGGAAAACTAACAGTCGCAGTTCCAGAGGCAAGAACTGCGTTTACGTCGAACATTTCAAGGCCTCATTCTAACCCGGCGAACGAAACTGAACTGTCCGTAGACGGCGTCACCGTACACGCACTTATCGACACCGGAGCCGCCGTTTCTATTATTAGTGAGAAGCTTTGCCGTAATTTGAACAAAGTGACCATTCCCCTTACCTCTCTTTCTCTGCGTATGGCAACCTCGCATCGCATTCAACCTTCAGCGTCGTGCAAAGCCCGGGTTGTCATTCAAAACGTTACGTATGTTATAGAATTTGTCGTCCTATCTCGTTCCTCACACGACGTTATTCTTGGATGAAATTTCCTATCTGTCAATCAAGCTCTTATCGACTGCGTTCGTGCCGAACTTACGTTATCAGTGCCGTGCTTCGACCATGACGACCATTCTTCTTCTAAAGTTGTTGCCGCCTCTGACATCGATATCGCACCTTTCTCCGCCGCTCTGGTTCCTGTGTCATGTAACTCTGCTGCGAACTCATCTGTTCTGCTTACACCGTCGGCCGCTCGTGCGCGCCGCCGGAACTTTCTGCTTCCGTTTGCTGTCGTCACTTTTTGCGAAGGTTCTGCTGCCCTTTACGTGTGGAATCCGTCCGCCTGCCCATCATCCCTACTCCGCGGCGAGTGCCTGGGTACCGCTGAAGCTTTCGATAGCGTTCTCCCGGCAACCATGTTTGGTGATACGGCATCACTTCCCATTTGTTCCGTCACTACTCCCGCCGCGACTGACGCCCCTGTAGACGTCTTCGCTCGTGCCGTCGACGCAGAACTCACACCTGCGCAGCACACAGAAATCATCAAGCTCCTCCAACGTTTTCTTTCCCCATTTGACATTGACCAACCATCCTTGGGCCGAGCGTCCGCAGTCGTTCACCGTATCGACACCGGTCAACAAACACCATTGCGCCAGCGTCCGTATCGTGTGTCGGCTGCTGAAAGCCGTATCATCGAACAGCACGTTGACGACATGCTGGAGCGTGGCATCATCCAGCCCTCTAACAGTCCCTGGGCATCTCCAGTTGTCCTCGTTAAAAAAAAAAGATGGCTCCATTCGGTTCTGCGTCGACTATCGCCGCCTTAGCCGAGTAACACGCAAAGACGTCTATCCTCTGCCGCGCATCGACGATGCCTTGGACTGTCTGCAGGGAGCGGAATTCTTTTCCTCGCTGGATTTGCACTCCGGGTACTGGCAAGTGCCAATGGCAGAGGCCGATCGTCAAAAGACAGACTTCGTAACGCCTGATGGGCTATATGAATTTATTGTCATGCCGTTCGGTCTCTGCAACGCGCCTGCGTTGCAGAGACCGAATGATGGACACCATTCTTCGAGGGCTGAAGTGGCAAACGTACCTGTGTTATTTAGATGACATTGTGGCTTTTTCCACCGACTTTGCGTCGCACCTCAACCGCCTCGAGCAAGTACTTGCGTGCCTCTCCACTGCAGGACTGCAATTAAATTTGAACAAATGCCACTTCGGCGCTCGTACGCTTACTGTCCTCGGCCATGTAGTTTCAAAAGACGGTATCCTTCCGGACCCCGCAAAACTTAGCGCCGTATATCCGAGTTCCCTAAAGCAACCACCATGAAAGAGCTTCGCAGCTTCATCGGCCTGTGCTCTGACGCTTCGTCCGTAACTTTGCCTCTATCATCGCCCCCTTGACGCAGCTTCTCACCGGCAGTTCTGACCTATCAGCCTGGTCCTCGGCGTGCTACGACCCATTCCAAGAACTGCGACGCGTTCCCACCTCGCCTCCAGTACTGCGACACTTCGATCCCTCTGCTCCAACTGAGATCCATACGGACGCTAGTGGTGTCGGGCTCGGCGCTGTTCTTGTACGACGCAAGGTTGGCTTCGAAGAGTACATCGTCGCGTATGCCAGCCGCACCCTTATCAAAGCCGAGGCGAACTACTCGGTTACTGAGAAGGAATGTCTGGCCATCATTTGGGCTATCGGCAAATTTCGTCCTTATGTGTACGGGCGTCCATTTGACATCGTGACCGACCATCATGCCCTATGCTGGTTATCTTCACTAAAAGATCCAACCGGTCGGCTTGCCCGTTGGGCATTGCGCCTACAGGAGTACGACATCCGCGTTGTTTATCGCTCAGGCCGAAAGCATTCAGACGCAGACGCTCTATCCCGGTCACCTCTGCCCTCTGGTACTGTCCACTCGTCTATTTCTACCTGCGATGCCTTCGCCCTCAACATTTCCGACATGTCATCAGAGCAGCGCAAAGACCCATGGATCTCTTCGCTTATTGACTTCCTGTCCAGCCAGACGTCAGCACCGATCTCTCGGACGCTTCGTCGCCAAGCCACGCTCTTCATCATTCTGGATAACCTGCTGTACCGCCGCAACTACAATTCCAGCGGCCGTAAGTGGTTGCTTGTTATACCCCGATACCTCCGCTCCGACATCTGCGCCACGTTCCACGACGACCCACAATGCGGCCACGCTGGTGTATTAAGGACATAATCTCGCCTGCAGCTTCGGTATAACTGGCGCGGTATGTACCGTTTCGTTCGGCAGTATGTCCGGTCATGCCACATATGCCAACGACGCAAGACGCCACCTCAACATGCCACCGGTCCCTTGCAACCTTTACCATGCCCCGCGCGCGCGTTCGACCGCGTCGGCATTGACCTATACGATCCGCTTCCCAACACTCCAAGCGGCAACCGCTGGGTTATTGTTGCTATCGACCACCTCACGCGGTACGCTGAAACTTCAGCCCTAGTATCTGCCACAGCAAAAGACGTCGCCAGCTTTATCCTTCAAAACCTGATTTTACGCCATGGAGCACCTCGAGAATTACTGAGCGACCGCGGTCGCGTTTTCCTCTCTGACGTCCTTTCAGCATTGCTAAAGGAGGGTCGCATCATTCACCGCACTGTATACCACAGCATATCATCCTCAAACTAATGGGATGACAGAACGTTTCAACCGCACCCTTGGTGACATGATGGCCACGTATGCTTTATCTGACGACTCGAATTGGGATCGCATTCTACCTTTCGTGACCTACGCTTACAATACCGCCACGCAAAGCACCACTGGGTTCTCCCCTTTCTTTCTCCTTTACGGACGCGAACCTTCATGCACTATGGACACGATTCTACCTTACCGGCCAGATGCTTCGGAGTGGACGACTGTTTCTAGAGCGGCTGCTTACGCCGAAGAATGTCGCCAGCTCGCTCGTTCTTTCACATCTCAGGACCAGTGGCGCCAAAAGCTTCGCCACGATTCATCCACTACGGCTACGTGCTTTGCGCCTGGCTCGCTGGTCTGGTTGTGGGTGCCCTCTACTCCTCCAGGCCTTTCCTCCAAGCTGCTCTCCAACTACCACGGTCCTTATCGGGTACTGAAACAAACATCCGCGGTCAACTACCTCATCGAGCCAATTGAAACGCCTTCCTACCAGCGTCGTCGGGGCCAGGAAATTGTCCACGTCTCCCGGCTCAAGCAGTGCCATGACCCCCCTGTGTTCTCCTGTCCTTAGGTCGCCAGGATGGCTACTGTTTCCGTGGGGGGTGATTGTACTGAAGGCACTGGGCAGTGGGCATGGTGCTGGTGTGCTGGTGCAAAAAGAAGAAGACGACGAGAAGTGCTTGCTGCTCCGTTACGATATAGCGCCGACCTGTTTAAGCCTAGCGCTACAACCTATATCTAGTGACCCTTCTGCGGGCGAACACCCCCGTTGCAATATATATATATATATATATATATATATATATATATATATATATATATATATATATATATATATATATATATATATATATATATATATATATATATATATATATTTATACAACTGGAAGTGCGTGGCTGCATGACCATCGTCCGATGATAACGCGCCGCGGTGATACTATGTGCAATACCGTCAATCCGATATCTTTTGAGCCTTCTATTACAAAGTTCGGCGGAGCAAATTATATTCAAGTCGGGAGAAAAAAAATAACGCACTGCGTCTTCTGTCATTTTTTTTCTGGTTTCCCGGCTCTTACATGTTCCCGCTTGTTACGTTCGATTTCTCCCTTTCGGTCCTGTGGCAAGCCAAATCAGTGGGCTATACCGTATTACATTTGGGATTAGGCACGCGGATTGTACTCGTGCTCGAAAGATGTATACGGTCTCCGTTGCTGTCTGCCGGGTAGAATGTTAGTTATATTACCGGATCGTAAAGATAACGTCGTCTGCGGGGGCGCCATAAAGTGCAGGTAGAACGCCAGCGCAGGCAAAACGGCGGACATTAGCGCACAGCCAAAGTGCTTCTTGAGACGTAGAATATAATCGCGGCCAAAGCTACGAAGCTGCATCGGGCCTTAAAGCCGCTTCCACGGTCACGCTTTATCGGGGCAGTTTCGGCGACGATTACTTCGTCGCTGGTTGTCACACGCAGGGCAACGCTTAGTCAGCTTAACGGTTGCGGATTTTCGATTTGCCGCTGACGATCCTCTTACTGATTGCGCCACTTGCGAAACTTCCCGGAAGTCCCGTTTCTGAGGTCAGCACGCCATGCATGCGTGGCGCTTAGCTTGTCGCAAACAGGATGGTATGAACCCGAGTTATTTCGTGACGCCGAAGTTTCCGTGTTTAGCTCTTGCACGTGTTAGGCGTGTATGCCACCGGCAGCCCTCCTCAATCTACTCCTAATTGTTCCCTCGCAGAAGAAGAAAAAAAAAGAAAACAGAAAAGGAAACACATTGAGAAGAAATAAGGAATGTGCGCTATAAGGAATGAAAATTCTTCGGACAGAAATAGAAAAGAAATATTCTGAAATTTAATCAATACACTGAAGTATGCAGAGGTAGGCGTTAAATAAGAAAAAAAAAAAAAGCTGCGAACTGCCGAATGACCCTCACTAAATTTGCAGCGCTACCTGTTTTTCAGTTAAACGTACTTAACGAAGTCGATGGGACCCTATAAATGTCACTTTAAATCGATAACTTGGTTAAAACTAAAAAACACTTAGAACACTTGTGCGAATAGCGTTACATTAATTATAGTGCGAAAACGTAATTTTTGCCTACGTGTGCACTTTCTCAGACAGCGAGCCGATCAATCGCTTTTTTGTGCTCCTTCATGGGAGCGCGCAGCTGATTTTAGCAGGCCCACGGTGTCCGTTCCCCTGAAACAATGCTGCCTGAACTGGAACCCGGCCATATACCGATATTTCCCCCATATATTCCGCACAACCCCTCGTGCGGCCCTCTCGAACTTTGTTAAGTCGGGAGAGACGTTGCTTAAATGCCTCGAGGTTCCCCATTGGCGAGCCTCTATGGATATGTATCGAGGAACCGAAAGACCTGACTCACATCGTCCTCTTTAACTTGCCCTAGGCCCATGGCCACCAAAAGTGGTGCATGATAAAGCAACGGAAGCACTTCAACGCTTCATTGAACATTCTGGCACGCGTGATGAGTATTGATTCCACATCACCGTGTGCAATTGTCAGTGTCTCATTCGGGGTTCTGAAACAAACTTGTGTACACCTCAGTCATATGCTGACCTTGTTGACGCTTGATTCGAGGGGGCGTCCACCGTTAGTGTCGGTACATATTCTTGTTTTATTTAAATATTACCCAATGCAATAATTTATTTATGTCTTTATTTATTTATATTAGTAATCAAGCGAAAAGCGAATCATAGCGAATAATAATCAAGCGAAACTAGAACATTCGCAAAATTTGATTTTATTAAATTGAGGTTTCACTGTACAGTCTTTGCAGCTGCATTTCGCGTCGTCGCCGTCGTAGTAGTAGTAGTAACGTCCCGACAACTCGCAGGAAATTTTCTAGACAAATATCGACATACCATGCTAAATATAATCAAATCTGTGCATGCAGCTAATTGATGTCTGTGCGCTTTCTTTACCGAAAGTTCTCTTCTGAAGCTCAAGAAAACAAACATCGAAATTCATTACGACGCAAGGTGTTGTGCGTTACTTCGCGTACATTTCCGCGTCTTTCCTTTTTTTTTCCCGAAGGAAAATTCCCATAAGGCGTCAGTTTGGAAGTTTGGAATTTTTCTCCTTCTTTGTTATTATAGAATGCTATTTAATAATTACTCACTAATGAGCGATTAACAGGCCAACCAAGAGCGGACCCTGTTGAAATGCATGATGCCACGTGGAATTCCTGTGCAACACCGCAACCCGTATTTCGTTTTCGGGTACTATATGCTGTTACGAATGGCCTGCCAAGGTGGCAACGTGCAAGTTATTTCAGCCCGCTGCACGTGTTTCGATCCAACCGGGGTGGTGGCGCACTTCAGAGAACTGCGGATATCCGGCAGCCACGCGGCGAGGGGTCAGCTCAGGGAAGTTCGCGAATGCGCTTTTCGAGACACCAGACAATGGAGCGCGGCGGAGGCCACTGTGCGAGGTCCGCTCTAGAATTTAGAGGCGACGGCTGTTCTGCAAAGGTTGTCGGCCCTCGGAGAGAGCACTGAAACTTGTGCGGCATGTGTGTATGTGAGCCCCCCCCCCCCCTTCCTCCCTTCTCTCAAAGGCTGCCACGAGGACTTTCTACGGTGACGTCGAACGGTGACGTCGAACGGAGTGGTTATAAGCTGCCGTTGTCGGCTGCTAGTCTGCGCTCGTCGTGCTAGTGATCGTCGTCGTGCTCGAAATGTACTCGTGAGCTGTGTGCTCGTGTGCTGTATGCTTCGTCTTGCGGGCTCCATTTGGGAGCCACGCTAGACTGTCGATGTATGTCTTGTCTAAAATGTAAATAACGTGTAAATAAATCCTGCTCGCCTAGTCCTGTCGCCCCAAGTTCCTCCGATCGTTCTACAAGCACGAAATCAGTGCAGTTCATAACTGGGGTCACTTATTTCAATGGAAGAGCAATTTGGCGGGGGTGACGGCGGTGGAGAGCGCAGGATGCGTCGTCTTCGTTATCTCAGTTGAACAATCTTCCAACATTTCTTGCCTCATGAAAAATTTGTTCAGGGTGATAGTGAGACATTTCGTTTTTAAAAAGTGCCACCCACAAGTTTATCTTAATGGTTCTTCTTAGCACTATAAATAAATAAATTACATAATTAAATAAATAAATAAATAAAAACCGACATAGAAGACCACTTAGTTTTGAGTGGTGACGGAAGGAGTGGCTGCTATACGCATTTCTGTCCAGCAGAATGTGTACTTTTCCCTCCAATGCCGTACGTATATTTAACACTGGAAAGGTCATCGCTGAAACGCGTCATACGAGTGAATCCGCACTCGAACCGGTTTCTGCGCCTGTTACGAAAGCCAGCGGTGGTAAGGCGCGCGTTTAGCTGTGTGTGTATATATAGTGCGTGCCCGCCGGGCAAATTGTGAGCCTGTTTTATTTTCATGCGAGGTTAAACAAGTACACATGCCTCGAATCGCTTATGCTGTACGCAGTAAATTTGGGCGCGTTTTGCCTGATGAGTTCTGTAAATACGGAGTACAGTCGCTTCAGTACACGTATGAGCGTAATCCCGTTCTTTCTTTTTTTTCTATTCCAGTCGGAAAGTAAAAAGAGAGTGCAAAGAAGTGATCGCGCAGCGGTGTTTGTTTTATGTTTTGTGTCATGTTTTTGTCGCTGGGTGCTTAGCAGCGGAAAGGGCATAGTTAACATAGGTGGAGCGAGCAGCGTGTTGTGTTCATATTACCAATTGAAACAGCGTTCCGACAACGAGACGGCACACCTACGAGTATTCCAGGCATTTTTTTTTTAAGCTAAAGGTCAGCTGCAACAAAATTTCGCTTTTCCTCAGTTGGTTTTTAAACAAGTGGGGTATACATTTAAAGCAGTCTTGACACAGCTGCAGGGTGTGTAATTGTATAATTTGCTTATTATCTGCCTTTAAATAGCACCTAAGCGGACGACGCGCGCACCTGCTGGTTAGTGGATGTGACACAAATCCCAATAGCCTCCTCCGAGATCTGCAGCACGCCGCGGGCGCCTCGCGATCTCGGAGGTCATGTCGATGAGTCGCATTGGTTCTCAACGTATTACGCGTCATTTGCGGCAAGCGGTACGATGGCGGCGTCTTGGCCAGTTTTGTTATATAAAAAACGTTTTTTTTTTTTTGCTAGGTTCTCGTGACGCACCCACTCGTAATTTCCAACGTAAAATATTACTCGGAGGCTGCTCTTTTCTGCACTACCTGAAGCTACGCCCACCAAAAAATTTGTTGCGGTTGGTCTTATCGAGCACGATCTTCGGGATCGCCTCCCCACTCCACTATCCTCCCAGTGCCTCCGCAACAGGTCCACTCGTTGCACCCAATATTGCAGTGCGTTGGATCCAGGGACACAGTGGGGATTCTGACAACCTGGCCTACCCAATGGCTCACTCGCCATCTTTATCTGACACCGCACCATTCTCCCTTCCTTCTGACCCCCGAGCTTTCCTCCAAACTCAGAAGTCCGTTCTCCACGGGCGGGGGAAGTTTGTCTTCGGAATATTTGGGCTGGGGTGGCCCTGACACCTGCTCTCACCTGCTCTCACCTGCTCTCACCTGCTCTCACTTGGGCCTGAGAGTCTGCAACGTGTGCTAAGTGTCCGGTTACTGTGTTTGTGGCGGATACCCACCACCTTTTGTGGCTGTGGCCTGGTGCGCAGCATATTAGGCTCAGGATGCTGGAGGAGGCCACACTAAAGCATAATGTTCCAGAGGACAATATATATATATATATATATATATATATATATATATATATATATATATATATATATATATATATATATATATATATATATATATATATATATATATGCCGCACCACGCATACTGTGCACTGGTCCGTACGAACGCTGCCCAGCTATATATAGAAGAAGAAAAGCGCTGCATGGCGCCATCTCTCGAGGCCACGCAAAACCCGCGCCGCGGAACTCACAGACCGCTGGCGTTCAAAAGAGCACAGACAACGCTGTCTCAGCGGCAAAACATGACAATGACGTGTACGATGCCCTGTATCTGCCTTTTGAACGTCGCTATTGGAAATGACAAACAAAACTTCAGCGTACTAGAGATTGCAGCTTGAGTAGCGATATGGTGAACAAACATTAGGAACAACTCGGAAGCAATATTTTTGTAACTTGTTTGTGCAGTAACTAGCGTATGTAATGCGGTCTCGTACAAAGGGTTAGGGGTCAGAGACCGCATTTTCCTAAGTTTTGGCTGGCCGGCCGGATGATCTCGTGTTCTCGCAACTTGTTTGAGTGCCCGCATAGCGGCTCTGGCTTTTGGCTCAAGGCCACTTGAAGGTCGCCGACAACGAGAGCTAAAAGCATTTCGTGGTTAAAAAATGAAAGTACGTGCAGGTTTGATCAGGATCAGCGACAGCTTCGCGCATGAAAATACAGAAATGCCGCTGGTGTTCTGTGGCGCAGCGCTGTCCCAGGAGTGAGGAACGACGAGCGTAGCAAGCTGAAACCACAATTTACGGAGGCGAGAAATGAGCCCCGGTCTGTCGAGAACAAGAAGCTGCGGCGAGGGGACAACGTGACTCAGATTCACACGCGGGGACTCCCGCGGAGCATATGCGCGCGTGGATTAAATGACATTTGCAACATATACACAGATGAACAAATCTATGCACAGAACAAAATGTTTTCTCGCCGGAATACTTGCTGCGCAAGCAATTCGAAGAACCTGCTGCTGCATATGGGAAGTTATAGGACGAATTGTTTGGGGCCCCCGCGCATTTCTTTATCGTTTTCTTCTAGTCTTTGTTCAAGTGTGAGTGCCGTATATCCGCACGCGGGCATAGATAGTGGGAGGAGTGTCGCGTCCTTTACATTTTCGCAATCGCTGCAGCTTGCTGCGCACTTTCCCACTTTCGAGCATAGATTTCGTGCCGCGGTCGCAAGTTCTCGATCTATTTCTCCTCTCGAGCCGTTTTCGGCTTGCTCGAGGTTTCCATGTGCGTTCCCCGCGTTCGCAATTTTTTTCGTTGCTCGCGCATACTTTGTCCAGCGGCTAATTATTGCTGCTTGCGCTTTATTTACAGTTATTTCTCGCTTACTCAAAACTCGTATAGCGAAGTGAAGAGCAAGATTTATTTACCTATTGTCTATTTCTGCGCAGGTCTACATAGGCTGTTCGCATCCGTCGTAATTTTCTGGGGCTGCCTGAGCTGCAGAAGACTCTGTATATGGTCGTAATACGGTGCAATCGCATGTTGTGTCATCGCACATCTCAAGCGGTAGCCTTGGCGCCCAGATTTGCGCTTGTAGCATTTCCGTTGCCTGTGTAGCAAAATACGTTCATTACTGGAGGATTGACGCTTCCTATAGTCGTAGACAAGTTACTTCTTGCAATTTATTAAGTGCGCTTAAATGGCGCAACTATTAAACCGGCTGGCTCGCCCGTTTAACCACATAACTATCGGGTCTGTTTTCGTTGCCTCGTTAAATCACGGCGTATGTGTAATCATCGCAGTCACTTGGAACGAGTAAGCTTGCCGCCCGCACGTGCGATCAAGTCATCAAAATTGCGGCTCCGCACTCACACCAACAGAGCGCTACTTTGTGTGTGTGGCTACAGGCTGCTTATATATATAGCAGAGCCTGCATTTTGTTCGTTTCCTGATTAAATTACTGTGTTTTACGCGCGAGAACCACGATCAGATTATGAAGCACGCCGCAGTGAGGGATTCCGGTATGATGTTGTTCTTTAACGTGCACCCAATGCACGGAATGACGAGTTTTTTTTTTTTTTTTTGCGTTGGGATTTTATTTGGAATGCGGCGGCAGCGGCCGGGATCGAACCCGCGACCTCGTGCTCGTCAGCGCACCGCCATAGCCACCGACTCGGTATTTTATAGTCTCACTAGTTCGGCGCACTTTTTTTAGCGTGTGCACGTTGTGCGCACGCGACGTGCGTGCGGAAATGGATCGCTCCTGTACACGGCGACCTGTTATTGCCAAATGATACGCACACACGTGGTGTGCACACTGCCTTTGCGATGACTATAGTGCATCGACATTGACCTTGACCTCCACGTGACTCGGCATGCGCTGTTGGGGCGTGTACATGTATACGCTTACCGCTGCACGTCTAAACATCACGTCCTCGCCATATTGTTTGAACAATGATCTTTCTGGCGCGAGTCATTTGCGGCGCTAGACTAAACACAAACACGCAAACACACACAAAAATAGAACTAGAGACGAGAAACGAAAGAAGGGCGTGGATGTTATGAAAACTACGGATAGGAAAGCAGATTGCGAATATATAGAGCACGTATGCGCACTTGAAGAGAGAAACGCATCCGCGCGCACGTACGTAGCTGTGTACGTGCCGAATAACCTGTACACCGATAGGAATCCATAAACGCTTCAGTGACGGACGGAGCTGGCGTTTCGGCATGTGGCTATGTGGTTAGGGTATTCGACAGAGAGAAAGGGTGGTCGTATAGAAAGGAAGGGAGGTTGAATGGGGGTGGTTCTGGTTGATTACCCTGCGCGATTAAGAAAGATAATTCAGATATGGGATGAGCAGATGAGGGAAAGGGAAGCAAATGACAGCGGTCGGTCAAATGCTTGTACGGGGCCTTACAGTCTTGACTATGAAGAACCGACCACCGGACTCGTTGGCTTAAGGCGCAGGGAAGCGAGTCGTAGTAAACAGCGTACCCGTGCGATGCTCGATGCCAGACCACGTATGCAGTCGGGATCCGCACGGCTGTTTCCTGAGCGTTGCCTCATCATCGAGCGCGCGGCGCTTATAACGCTGCTTTTGTAACAGCTGTGGTGTTAACGTTATCGCAGACTCTTTTTTTGACAGTGGAGTTTCCCCATGTTTCCCGGCGACGGCCGCGCCACCTGTAGCGTCGAAAGCACAACTCTGGCACTGATCAAACTTCAGTCGACGGCGTAGAATCCAGCTGGCGCACGTGTTGTTGTTATGACCGCGTGTGGTTCGAAACTTCTGAACCACGTGCGCCACCGTCCTGCAGGTAAACGTTCTCACGCCGCTGTTTTGCAATGGCTAATGTGCAATACATGGAAAACTGCCCAGGAAAGAAAACGTGGGGACGGCGGTATCGCTGCGTCAGACTGTAACGTCCGCGCAGGACTGCCTGCTCTCCGACTCTACTGGTCGGCCGTGGTTTTATGCTCGCGCTTCCTTCCCGGAGGATCGCACTAGAAATTATTGTAGTCAGTAGACTGAAGTTTTCGGTCGAGAAAAAGTCTTGCCAGGAATTTTTAATATCTCCTTATCTTTAGAGCTATTTATTTTGCTGTACGAAGCGTACTGCGTGGTGGCTGCAGGTGTTCTAGCTTGCGCGAGTCGCTGAGCACTTCACGCTGTACGGCTCTGCTTGGGTTCAGGTTGCCGGATACGGTCACCCGAGTCTTGGCGGCCGGAGCGGCTCAAGAATCGTGCCGGTGCCTCGGAAGTTGTAAGCCAAGTACTGCGATTGCTTGGCAGAACGCGGCACTATAATACAGTTTTTGTGCAAGTTGTTTAAACGAGCCTTTTAGTAATTCGAAAAGATATGGCGCCTATCATCCGTGGCTGGCCAAAGAGGCTTTGCAAGCGTGTCAAAAGAGCACCGCGGAAGAACACGTTCTGTCTACGGTAACTTAAATGGTTGGCCAAGAACACCTACGCCTAACGCTTAATAAGCTCAGCCATGCTTGCACACTCAATTGAGCTGCTTGATCAAAGCATAATGTGATAGTTGAGTGTACTGACGTCCAGAGATACGCTGTAGTTGTGTTTGCCTTGCTGGGAGGGACGCTTCGCCAGCACAGTCACACCAGCGACTTCTATTCACGCGGTGAACGTGCCCGTCAGCGTAGAACTTTTTTCCCTTTACGTCGAATGGCCGGGCGTATCCGACCGTCTAATTTTTAGATTGGTTTGAAACCACACAGCAAAACTTGCGTCATTTGTTCGTTTCAAAACAAGCATGAGCATACGACCACGTTAAATTGGCAGATCCGCGTGGGCAGCCTGAGTAGCGTGGTCCGTCAGTGTCAGTTTTGACGGAAGGTGCCGCAAGAGGCGCTGACGATCGCTGCTCGGACGCGCCGCCTGGGCAGTGTCAGGAGCGTTGCTGAAGCATGTGAATGGCTAAATGGCTAAGCATTCCATTCTATAACCTCCAGAAGAAAACAATAAAGAGATGACTTACGTTGAATAATTGAATCGAATACCGGATATTTTCCTTCTCTTTCCTGAAATGCCTAGAATACCACATGGAAGGGAAAAGGGGGAAATCAAAGCGCTTCTTTATCCATCGCGTACTGCAGTTTATAAAAGGAGGGGCAAGCAAGTAAAAGACGAGAA
Source organism: Dermacentor variabilis (assembly GCF_050947875.1). Lineage (NCBI taxonomy): Eukaryota > Metazoa > Arthropoda > Arachnida > Ixodida > Ixodidae > Dermacentor > Dermacentor variabilis. Next base: position 62,183,615 of record NC_134571.1, on the reverse strand, counting down.
AAACCGAAATGATGCCACTACGCTTGTTAAAAAAATAACAGCGAACGAACTAAACAAAACTAGGGTCAAATTATTGTTGGTTCTTCTTGTATAGTAAGATCAGTTAAGAACTTATGATGTTGCTGCTAATATTACACTTCTATGAAAGGAACAAATGTGAGTCAGTGACACCACGAATTCATGTTGTTCACTGTAACGTGGTGAGCCCAGCGATAACGATAGTATAACATGTCCCTTAAGGCCCACGTGCGTGATAGAAAGAGAGAGAGAGATAATATTATACTAAAGAGATAAATAAAATTATATTTTTAGGAGAGGGTTCAATATCATCGGATGAAAGATTTTTGAACAGAAACAGAGGTTAAGGACATGCTAGTCTCACTTCAAAGCACGATGACCACACTCCAGAACGCAGTCGAATCCATGCAACACGCCGTTCTCGCACTGGCACAGCGCGTCACAAACATTGAAACCCACCTACAAACTCTCCCCATGCCCGCTCCTCCTACCCTCCAAACCCCTGCACTGCCCCTGACGGCATCCCCCAATCCCCATCATGGCCCACACTAACAGAGATACACTTATCTGGCAGTGGAACTGCCGAGGCTATCTCCGCAAACAGCCAGTCATCCGTCAACACCTTCGTACCCTCACCCGGCAACCGGACGTCATCATGATTCAGGAAACCCATATCGATTCGGTCACCCTCCCAGGTTACCAACCTTTCATCCCGCCACATGCTTCTCGCCGCCTCTGCACTTTCGTCCACAAGAGAATCACCGCCATCGAACACAATCTCCACGACCGAAACGTCGAACACCTTCTCGTTGAACTTATCCCCACCAGGAGACGTAAGGAAAGTATTTTTCTCCTTAACGTGTACAGCCATCCCTCTGCCAAAGTTCGAAGCCGTTTTCTGACCCTCTTCAAGAAGGCCCTTAACGTAGCTGGCACCAACCCCCTCGTTATCGGTGGAGACTTCAATCTCCCCCACACGGTATGGGGATATGGCTACTCGACGACGGCGGCTCAAAATCTCTGGAAAGACTGCCAAGACCTCGGCCTCACTTTCATTACAGACCCCACGTTCCCCACACGCCTCGGTAGCTCCACTTCCCGCGACACGACCCCCGACCTGACATTTACCAAGAACATCACCAACGCTCAATGGAGCAACACACAACATGATCTCGGTAGTGACCATTCCATCATTGCCATACTTATCCCTCGGATAGCTGCAGTTACTGCCAAACCCCGTGAGTTCACTTGGGTTGACTGGGATGCATTTCGCAAGCATCGATCCGCTGACCAGCACGCGGAACGCATAGCGGACATTGATGCATGGACCCGAAATCTCCACTCCGATACCAATGCAGCCACACACACCGTTACCACCGATGCCCCCGTCGAGCGCATGGACAGTAGACTGGCCCATCTCCTCGCGGCTAAAACATCCATCCTATCCCGCTGGAAAGGGCAACGTCTCAACAGGCGCCTCCGCGCTAAAATAGCCCTCCTCAATAAGGAAATCGAAGCCCATTGCCTCACTCTGAGCCGTCAGCAGTGGACTGAACTGTGCAATACTGCTGACGGACAGATCCATTGTCCCTCTTCTTGGAAGCTTCTCAAACACCTCCTCGATAGTCAGGCCACCCGCTCTTCCCAACAAGATCGCCTCACTAAACTTCTCTATACAGAAAGGAAGAAACAGGGCCGCGCCCAAGTCTTAGACTACCTCACCAACAAGTATCTCCCTGTGGGCCCAGTGCAATCTCACGGCTCCTACACCGGGGCCCCCAACCCCCCACTGGACGAAGACTTTAGTGTTGCTGAGATCCAAGCCGCCCTGCATAAATTAAACAGCCGTTCTGCCCCTGGGCCTGATGGGGTCACTAACAAAGCCCTCCGTAATCTGGATGATGCCTCCATCACCCACCTGACAGATTATATCAATGACTGCTGGCGTAATGGTGCCATTCCGCCGGCCTGGAAAACAGCAAAGGTCATCCTTATTCCCAAACCTGGCAAACCTTCTAGCCTCGATCATCTTCGCCCCATCTCACTAACCTCATGTGTGGGAAAGGTTATGGAGCATGCCTTCCTCACGCGGATTGGCACCCATCTGGAAGACACTGCAGCGTATCCTCACTCTGTCATTGGCTTCCGGGCCCACCTGTCGACCCAGGACGTCATGCTACAACTTAAGCACCATATACTAAAAGATAGAACACGTACTACTAAAGCTATACTCGGCCTCGACCTCGAAAAAGCATTTGACAGCATAGCCCATTCCACCATTCTTGACCGCATCTCACGCCTTAATATCGGTGCGCGCGCTTATAATTACGTCAGAGACTTTCTCTCTAATCGCACGGCCTTCCTTTCGGTGGGGGATCTCCGCTCCGACGCCCAGACTTTGGGCAGCGCGGGAACCCCTCAGGGCTCCGTTATCTCCCCAATGCTTTTTAATCTTGTCATGATCGATCTTGCCAAGGAGTTGCAGCGAGTGGACGGTGTCACCCACACCATATACGCTGACGATATAACCATCTGGGCCCACAAAGGCAGTGACGGGGAAATAGAAACGGCACTACAATCCGCCATTGAAACAGTCGAGACCTATATCCAAGGCACGGGGCTTCGCTGTTCCCCTGCGAAGTCCGAACTCCTTCTCTACAGGCCTACTCTCCGTGGCCGCCGTCCAAAATACTCCACCGCTAAACGCCATTACGAAGACATTGCGCTTCATCTCACGGATGGCAGCCCCATACCCCTCGTCACCAATATCCGTGTGCTCGGCTTGCTCATAGAGGCGAACGGAGCGAATGGCATGGCCCTCGCCAAAATCAAGATGAATACAGCCAACACCATGAGACTTCTGAAGCGGGTCTCCAACCGCCGTGGGGGTATGAAAGAGGAGAATCTGCTCCGATTAATCCAGTCATTCGTAATTTGCCACATCACCTACGTTGCTGCGTATCTAAACTGGTACAAGGCTGAACAAACCAAGCTCAACATCCTCCTACGCGGTGTCTATAAACAAGCCCTCGGCCTCCCCAGTTGCACCAGCACTGACCTCCTCCTTCAACTAGGCGTCCATAACACACTGGACGAGCTCATCGAGGCCCAACGTCGCTCTCAGCTGGAGAGACTCACTCTCACAGCTACGGGTCGCCATATCCTCACTTCGCACGGTATCACCTACCACCATCAACACGGCCATAAGCACCAGATCCCCTCTACCATACGAGCTTGGATTCACGCCGATCCTATCCCCAGAAACATGCACCCCGAATACAACCACGCACGTCGCACAGCACGTGCCACGGTTCTCACCAAATCCCTTACTCGCCACGACGGTGTGAGTTTCGTCGACGCCGCCGAATATTCCCACGGTACCCGCTTTGCAGCCGTCACCACGCGTGAAGGCTCTCTCCACCATGCTATCAGCCTAGTAACCCCACACGCTGAGGAAGCTGAAGAAGTGGCCATCGCGCTAGCCACACTAGACCCAACATGCCATACCATCGTCTCTGACTCCCGCTCCGCAGTTAATAACTATATCAACGGCCGTATTTCACACCAAGCCTTGCGCATCTTGCAACAAGCGCCCCGCTCAACCGACCATCAGGTTACACTCGTCTGGTTCCCGGCTCACGTAGGCACCGTCCACCCGCACCTCCCCAACCTCAACGAGGTTACCCACTCCCTAGCGCGAGGCCTAGTTAACCGCGCGGGAGAAGGGGAGGCTGCCCCCACCGGTAGGGATCGCCTGACACGCTACAATGATCTTGTGAAGTCCTTCTACTTAGAGCGTAGAACCTTCCCCGGCCCACACAACAAACTATCCCGAGCGCAGGCTACAACTTTCCGCCTGCTACAAACCAATACTTACCCCTCGTTACAACTTTATAACAAGATCTACCCAGACATTTACCCCAATCCCACGTGCCATATCTGCAAGACACAGCCAGCCACACTTCCACACATGCTTTGGGACTGTACACACCAATACCCCGACACTAACCCCACGACCCTCTCGTCGAGATGGCACGCTGCCCTGCGTAGCCCCAACCTTGACGACCAACTCTGGGCGACCCAGCAGGCCTGCGAGGCGGCGAAGAGGCAACACCTCGACGTCCCCACGTGGGAGGCCTAGGCCCAGCCACCATCTCTTGCTGGTTTCAATAAAGTTTATTCAGTCAGTCAGAATGAGAGTTCGCGCACGGTCGCCGGCTCACGTAAAGTGCAAGGTCGTGTCCATAAAAATAGAAAGTTATATAACAACAAACTAGAGGAGAAGGAAGGAGGTTAACCGAGGGGCCCGATTTTTATTAGTCATATCATAAGAAGCCAACAAACATTGACACCAAGGACATATACTGAAGCTCACGGCGATGGGAAAATTCGCTTAGAGTGTGTATGTAATTATTACTATCGCAATAATAAAAAAGCTTTCTAGAACTCACTTTTACAATTGGCGAAATTTTAGCGACTTCGAAGTTAGGAATTAGAAAAAGCCTTCTACAGAACTCGCTTCATTATTCAAAAGCTACACGTGAGCGGGCAAAAGTGACTGTATAACGCTAGACTCCCTGAACATGATGAAGCAATGGTTGCCTTCACATGATTCACAGTGTGCCCACAAAATACATCCCTTTGCTTTCTTTTATTTTATAGTTTACGAAAGCAATTTGAACAAAGTAAACGCCCGCTACACACTGCTGGTAATTTTACTGATTATTCCTCTCTCATACGAACCCTAGACAAACGCGAGACGTTTCAGTAAATGATTAACGCTATGCTAGCGTGGATTATGATATTCAAAAATGTCTACGTTAGCTGAAATTAACGCAAAAGCTTTAGCTACAAATTTTAGCGAAGTTACTGTAAAATTTAGCGAAAATTTAGCAACTTTTTCGGCTCACTTTAGCGACACGCTTCAAGAAAAAATATCGCGGCAACTCTGGTTATGTCTAGTACAACGCGCTCGTGACTCCTTCAGCTCCGTCCCCGCGACGGAGCAGCAACCCGATGATTCACGCGCGCGACAAACGGTGCATCGGCGCGACTCCACTCGCGATATTTCACGCCGCATATATCTTTTCCACTCGAGAAGCACCCCGGCGCAGAAAGCGCCGTTCGGTTCCACGCGCTCCGTAAATGTGCGTACGAGGAAGCGTGGCTTAAAAGCCATGTAGTGAGCGGTTGCCACGATATTTAGGCATATTTATGGTGTATGCCATGCCATGCTATATGACATGCGGTATATGCGGGCTATATTGCCACACCATTCTATCGCATAAGTTGCTCATACCAGGTATTACATTATTGACAAAATTAGACCTCAGAATTTTAAGGATAGCAACCCACAAACAAATGTCATGGAGCAAAATACCGACAGCTCACGCCTTTTATCTTAGGTCTTCTCAGACTCAAATATTAGGAGTACGAAGCAATAACAGAAACGATGTAATTTTATTGGCGCGGCTGTGCGCTACCTCCGGGTTCGGCCCGGGAAAGAGGTTTGAAGCATACCCGATATGGAAAAGTGGTGGTAAAGTCGCTAAGAAAGAAATACGTTGGCTTTAATTAGTGAACATAAATGAAATTGTCCGATGGCATGCATGATTCAAACAGAGGACCCCTAGCACAAACGCTTGTTTTTAGTTAGCCAGCTTACGTTAGTTTAATTGATACTACCACTACAGCACGAGTCTTGCACTTCGTGTAATATTCTAACATGTTGCTATCGCATGCATTGCTTCGCTCTAATGGAAAAATTGTGAAAATTTTTGCTAAACAAGTTTTCTAATTTCGAAGTCGCTAAAATGTGGCCCATTATTCATTCACGTCGCTAAAAAGTCGCTAGTCGCTAAACTAGGGGAAGATGCTGCTTAATTAACAGACAAGTCGCTAGACCTAGCTACAAAGTCGCTAAAACGGTAACACTGGACATAACAGATGTAGAAAATACTACAATATGTACTGTTGTTGTATATGTTGAATATGCACTGCATGGAAAAAAATATTAGCATTAAAGACAAGTACCTCGTTCGGACTTCCTTTGTTGCTACATTTCTAGTCATTACCGTCAAGCTGTGAACGCAACTGTGAATTCCCCTGCAGTTTATAATCAGTTTGCATGTATGTACGAATGGCGCGCGCATCACGTATTGGGTGCAGAAGCGGAGTATGGGAATGTTGGGCATATGAGGCAACGATACGGTAATATCGCTGTTCATTTAGTATTTTCTATTAAGAAAGCCGGGTCCTGCCGGAGGGTGACTGTACACATATCGTACAAGCCGCAGACATGTTCTATACTCTCTTCTAGCATTTTCCAGGGAGGCCGGGCTGCGGTTCAATGCCCGCGAGCGTATTTTCAATAATTCCCATTCAAGGATATCACTTTCCGTGAGCGCCACTTCGCTGAGCTACGCGGAACTAACTCCAGCGAGGCGTCGCGCCGGACGTCGCGTCACGAAAAAAAAAAAAAAATGTCAAGTCAGTTCTGCGGAAACCCTGAAGGTGAACGAAGATTCGCAGGAGGGATAAATTGCCATCCACCCGATAGCAGCACGAAGCTAACAGAGGAAACTCGTGCGGTTTTCTCAAACTGAATGGTTTGAAGTTGAAGGAAAATTCGCCTTAGTCTGGGAGAGTCGAACTTGGGGCCTGCGCCTTTCCGAGGTTGGTCGCTCTACCATCTGAGCTATATATACCATCAACCATCCTTCGGCAGCTTTATGCTAATAGGGTAGAAAGTTGACCTTGTTAGTGGATCACCCCTGTAGGTATACAGGTGCTATACTGTCGGGTGAATTACAGATTGACCTAACCACCGCCGGGAGAATCGTTTCCAATTTTTTTTCCCCTCGCAAAAGTATAAATCATACCAGAAGGTGATCGCGGTTCGAATATAAGACTGCTACCGGACATTCCCTCTTTTGAGGGAAAGTTGGATTCGCACGACGGGCCGAACAGCCGATTCAATCCGCGGACGAGGCGTGACGTGGTTGAGCCGCAACCAATCCCGGCGCTCGCACGTGCAGCGCCATATTGGATGGAACTGAGTTGCGTAACGCTCGTCTGCAGAGTGGGTCAGCAATTCCGGCTATCAGTCCTGTGGATCCAGCAGATAGATAGATAGATAGATAGATAGATAGATAGATAGATAGATAGATAGATAGATAGATAGATAGATAGATAGATAGATAGATAGATAGATAGATAGATAGATAGATAGATAAACTTTATTAAAATAATAATTAAAAAAAACAGCTAATGGTCGGGGCCCTTAGTCCAGGGCTCCGCTGGCTCTTGCCATCTTCTCAGAGCCGTGAATGAGAGCTGCCCGTGTGAGCGGCTCGAGTGGACGAGATAATAATAGGGCGCGTATCGGTCGGGAGCCCCTTAGCGAGTGCAAGGCGTGCGCGGCGGGTTGGGTGGGCGTCGCCGGATTGCCGCTCGTTTGGCGCACCCGTATGCATGCGTGTACGCAGACCGGAGCCCTCGCCGCAGGACGCCTTTGTTACATCAATAGTGGCGGCGCTCGCAAGTTACGCAGTATGTGTACATGCACGGTACCCTTGCGGCTTCCCTGAAGGTCGGCTGGACCCTGTTGCATGGGGATATGCAGCACCGTTCGGGCTCACATATTTGTCTTTTCTGCATGCGTGAGGGAATATCAGGGGCGTCGGAAGTGCTTGTCAGGTCACTTTGGGGGTGAAGTGGGAGGGTAGGGCGGGATTAGTGGTCATTCATTCATTCATTCATTCATTCATTCATTCATTCATTCATTCATTCATATTTATTACTCTCAAGGTACGTGTGAACAGGTTATGGAGGGGAGGGGTGAAGAAAAAGAAAGGAAAAAAGAAAGCTGAAGGAAAAAGAACAGCAAATATAGCACATAACCAAGAATGCATATTACAAGCAGTAGAACGTACAATAAAATGGCAAAAATACACAATACATAAAAAAGCACACAAGACAAAGTGAAAGAATAAGTAGGCATCATGACAAAACAATAAAATGCTCTCATGCAAAAAACAAAGGCAAAATTGAAGTTTTACATAATGTTAGTCATGGCATTTTTAAAAAAGAAGGGGGTCGCGAATGTTAATTATTGATGGGGATAGATTATTCCATTTATTGGATGTTCCTGCGAAGAATGACCGCGAACATCTGACAGTGTTATATCGGGATATGTTGATCTCGGCAGACTGAAAGAAAGGGCGCTGCGCGAATCCATATGGAGTGAAGAGCCGTGCTATTACAGTATATCTTGTAGAAAAGGGGAAATGCGGAATTGCTTGCGACGAAGAAAAAGTAATGGAATACCAAGAGAGTTCTTCATTTGTGTGACACTCGCAGTTCGACGGTAATTTGAGAAGATGAAGCGAATGGAGTGATTCTCTACTTCTGTACATTTGCTCGTCACTAAGTAGACGCAATAAAAGTGCGACTGAACCTCACGACTATGGGAGCCTTCGTCCTGCAGCGAACATAACACAGTGCCGCTGCTGCTTCTGATTATGTTCCTGAAACTGGGACTGTCAAGATTCTTACGTGTTTCTTTCTTTAGCACTGACCGACTTCAATGCGCCAACTGCAACGCGTGCCTTCATGTATTTACTTCAAATGTTAATTCATGAATATTAAGTAATTTGCTCATTAAAATTTGTTTAATATCTCGCATGCAGTGAGGCCTGCCAATTCTTATATGTTAGCGAAAGAAGGGCACTATTGGCTTCGCTTCAGCATCACTAGTAAAATTTGCTTTTACTCCTTCAAAACATGTCGTACGCCATTCGCGGACAGCAGGAGCTGTTCGCAAAGTTTCAACTGAGACGCTTGCCGATGCTGCGTGCGGCGAAAGGTGAGCGTGTGCAAAGCGGGATCAAATAGTGAGAAGAGGTGCGATTAATTCCTGGTGTCTCCTTCTGGCGCCGATAAAGAGCAATGATGTCGACTACAGTGGAAGACAGCCTCAACTCGGGAGTCACTGTCAAGGGGCAGAGGCGATCGCGACTGAGCGTCTACGTCACAACGAGTATTGCCGGAATTGCGATCTACATAACGGACGTCAAGCTCTTGAATGCGAAGGTCGCAGGCAGTGAAAGTGGCTAAGCGCTTTTTTTTTTTTACCGAGAACAATCAAATCGCGTGGTGGTCGTGCAGAAATTTAAAAGTGTGACCAGTAGTTACAAGGTGACACACAATCAAAATTGATCTATTTCTCCCTAAGGAAACAGACGATGGCTAGCATGGTTTCTTTCTTTTCATTTTTTTTTTTTCAGGCTAACATTGTGCTTGGGCGCCGCTTTGTTCTATGTGTGGCTCGCAGATGCAAGGACTTATTCAGAGCAAGCATCTTTGTGTTGCGCAAGGTTTGTGCTGAGGTGTTTGCGACCGTGCACATCGTTAGCGGTCTCTGTGTCATGACGGCGCTGAACTGGAAAAAAAATTGAGTTGGGGAGGCGTTGGGGCGAGCGAGGTGACGAAAGAAGGCTACGCATGCAAGGTCGTGAAGGCGTCGGCACACGCGTAAGGCCGCGATGAGAAATCGCTGTGCCAGGCGCGGCAGCTTTGGCGGAGGCGAAACTCTGCCAAGCGTTCGAAACTCCGCGGCGTGTGTTTTTTCGACTGCCTCGAGTGGGCCAGAGCGGTTGGCGCTGTCGTCTTCGTTGGAGTTCACGGGCAGGTAAGCACTATCGAAAGGTGCTACGCTTTCGGAGCGCGTGGCATGACTGCATACTGGAAAGGATGACTATACGAAGCCTGTGCCGTTTTGTTTTTTTCCTCGCGTTATGGCGAAAGTCAAGCTGATGATGAGGAGATGGTCCGATGACGATATAACTCGCTAACGAAGATGACAGCGACACGTCGGCATAATCAGAATGACGGATGGACGGACATAGTCAAGCCAGTTTCAAACTTTTAATTAGTTGCTACAGTAAAAAAAACGATGCGCCTGTTGTTGCAGTAACGATTGGGAGCCCAGGTGGATGTTGCGCTGCATATTTGTGGGTGACCGATCGTTTAACCAGCGCCAAAAGAACGAAACTGACACAGTATACGTTGAAGCTAGGAGCGTCGGTCCGGTGCAGCCTGCTGTAAGGCCTGAAGAGGCCCTCGGTTGAAGTGGAACAAGCTCCATCGTACACAGGCGGACGAAGGCGTATACTAACATGATGATGGTGGTGATGATCCCAGACAATGGCACATACCAGCAACGGAGGGTGGTATCATATCAGCAATGGAGGATCGACCAAGAATCGGTTGGTAGAACAATAAGAGGCGGGGAAATAGTAGTAATAGTAATAATGATACTATTGAAGCTATAAATTGCCGTACGTTCTGTCACCTTCTCTCCTTTATTGCGAACTGTCTCGTTCCTCGCTCCCTCGCGACATCCCCGTCTTCCTTCTTACCAGGCTCGAGTACTAAAGTAGGCGGCAACTATTCTATTAGATTCGGCATGTTGATCCGGCACGTTGACAAGAATGTGCATGCAGTCGTTCAGTGACGCATTTAAGACATTAGCCTGGAAGCAGTGCTTATAAGCGAAAAGAAGCGTGTCGCTGACAAAATTGTGCTGAGGATTGCCTTACTGTCGTGTGTCGCAAATCAAATTCTTTGCGTGAACACACACGCACACACACGCACGCACAGAGAGGAAGAGCCACTCCAACGTCCACAAGTGCGACCGCAAAAACTTGTTCGAAAGAAATTTACTATCGCGTTTCATTGAGAAAGCTAATGACGCTGCCGTTTTGAATCAATAGAGACAGAGAGAGTAAACAGGAAAAAAAAGTAAAGCCAGTTACACGCAGTGAAAGCTGTCAAAACAGCGAAGCTGGTGGTTGTTTTCTCAGTTTGAACTCGTGTTTAGCGCGATTTTCATGAAAGTCTTTTGCCTCGTTGTCGTCATTTTGCTAGATTCGAGCGTCGGTTCTGTATTGTGCGCACTGTTGAGTTGCGTGGGGTTGTGATCAAACCAGTCTATCACACGCCTTGCCGTTGTGGCCGCACTGACGGTCGGGGAATTCTATCTTGAACCGTTCATCGGCACCTCCGTGGGAGGAATCTCTCTACGTCGACGTCTCCGCTCGGCCTCCTACTCTCGAAGTTGGGGGTTAGGTTGTCTCTGCTGTCGCTCCACTTGCGCTTCCCGTTCTCGATCCACGGCGGTAGCGGCTTCCCTCCACTGGCGCTTTGCTTGCGCTTCTCGCTCTCTAAGCTCGGTATTTGCGCGACGTCGGCGCTGCCGCTCTCGTGCGAGCTCCCGCTGCCGCTCGCGCCGAGCGGAATCCATGGGGCGAAAGGGCGCCCGCCGGCGAAACACCTGCTCCTATACCCCTCTCCTCCCCCATCCCCGGCACGCGCTCTGACGCCTCCCCCTTGCTTGACACCGGACAACGGACGGCGAAGGCTCGACTTAAAATAGCTTCGCTGTTTCGAGAGTCACCGACGCTTACGATACTCCCTGATACAAAATTTGAGCGCAGCTGTATACGGGTTTCCATTTCGCGATATAGTGGCTGGCGCGGACAATGTCCCGTGTAGCACGTTGCAAACGGAGCGATGTGTTTCGTGACTGCCTCGCTAATCGGGAGTTCGCTAGAGGCGGCGCGTGGGCATGGCTTTCTCTAAAGGAAAGCCATGCTCACCCCACAGTGCACGTGTGCGCCCGTGGTCGACATTTGTAGATCGGTCAGCACTGCTAATTCCATTGCTGATATCGACTGTAGTGGATATCAGTGGTCTGTACTACGAGGAAGGAACGAGAAGGGGAGAACAGAAAGGGTCGCAGTGAGAAGAAGCACTGAGTTGGCAGCTACATACGAATGTAGAGGCACGCTTTGCCTCTCGAAGAGGCAGTCCTCGATGTCACCATGATCAGTGCAGGTGAGTGACGGGGACGGAATGTATATATACAGCGAAGTTGTATGTGGTTAGGGTTTCGTGTATTTTTGTTCTCTGTCAACAAAAACTATCATCAGCAATGGCTCAAAGCCCCGTAAGGCAGAGCCTACAGGCACTCAGGAAAGTGAAGCGAACAGTGCTTACATTCTTTGAAATCACGCATGCAACATACGGAACAGCATACGTTTCAATAAAGAACAAGCTCAAAAAGAAAGAAAGAAAGAAAAAAAAAAGCATCCGAACCACATAATTGATAATAAGGCTCTCGTGACAGCAATGCGAAGCCCGTAGCGCTCCCCGCAAACGTTTTCCGCTAAAGATTACTATTGCGCAAGCTGCCACGGCGACGCCAGCGTTCGATGTGGGGTGTGATGTCCCTAAGCCTTTCGTATATGAAATAACCTGCTTAACATTTGATTTCCATTTTGTTGCAACACCGTTATGGGTGGCGGTGTACTGTCAAAATTACGATTACTCCCATTCCTATACTATTATTCGAACCATAGCACTACTACCATTACTCTAAAAACATAAGTATGTATTGCATACCACCCTCAGCAGTCGTAGTGGTAGTTTTCGACAGCTTCGCTGGTCATCCACATCTACAGAGTAGAATGGCTTGTGAATTTTTATTCGAAAGTTTGCCTTGCGGCGTAAAACACGGAAAGCATGCATGTCATGTACAAAATTGTGTTCGATGAAGTCCAACAAAGATCTATGGTTCGGACTATAGATCCACAGATGGAAGGCAAGTGGGCGGCTTGGGTGCAGCCCCGTTTTTTGCACGACTCATGAATCCAACGTGATCTATCGTATAGCGTGCAGGTCCGCAGTTTCAAGGTGAACTTCTTATATAGGGCATTCCGCCCCTCAGCGAGTTGGATATATACAGAGGTTTACGCATGGCGAATGATGGCAGCTGTTACGAAGCGAAGAGGATCGAGCCCTGGTACTGCTCCTTCGTGACCGCTCCACTACACTGCAAAAAGAGTTTTACGGCGAAAGTACAGTTTAAAGCTACCCGCCGTTATTGCTTAGCGGCTGTAGTGTTGAGCTGCTAAGCACGAGGTCGCAGGATCGAGTTCCGGCATCGGCGACCGCTTTTCGATCTGGGCGAAATGCAGTCTCGAACACCCGTGTGCTTAGATTTAGGTGCACGTTAAAGTACCCCTGGGGATCCAAATTATTCAGCGGTCCTCCACTACGGTGTGTATCATCATCAAATCGTGGTTTCAACGCGTAACCCTCCCCCCCTTCCCACCGCTTACTTTTTTAGTGGTTTCAAGGTATAAACGCGTTTGTCTAGTCCGTCAATTCGTCCGTACCGCTATGCCGAGGACGATGGCCGCCTTCAAGTCGTCTTCGTTATCGCGTCGTCGTTAGGCCAGCTTATTTTCGTCCTTTGGTTCGCACTCGCCATACGGCGAAGAAAATGTTGCCCACCATCGCTACTGTTTGTTCGCGCTGCGGACTTTGTTAGCTTGACTGCCAAATCGCGTGATATCTTTAGTTTATTATTTTTTATTTTTTTCGTCTTTGTTATCGCAATTTTCTTTTCTCGACGCTTAGCTCTATCTTACATTTCCTCCCGCCTCCCGTTTCTTGGCCTTTTGTGAGTACGTGCCGTAGCTAAAGAACATCATCATCATATATTCTCCCAAGCGGCCAGCATGCGTGGTGTTTCGAGCCAGAATGTACAGTCACATCCCTTTTGTGCAATCGAACAATAAATCAGTGCGCGACTGCTATTAGCGCGCATATGTGGATACAGTGTCGGCGCTCGTCTGGATGTTGTAATTTCGTCCGTCTTTTGGCACGCGCATAAGACGATTTAAATGCTCGGGGACTTCTGTACAGTTTCCCGCTGTTTCTCCGGTCGCTGGCAACCCTCCAAGTCGAAGCACTGTCTAAACTGTGGTATGGGGATCTTCTGCTGTAAACACATTCTCCATCACCTTTCCGTTTTTCCCCCTCTCCTAGTGCTGGCTTGTTTCCATGGGGTTATGTTGGCATAATAGGGGCAGCGGTCTGGTCTCGTACTTGGCTTGGCGCGGTGAGTGACTCGGGAAGCCAAAGCATGTATTCGATCGACAAGCGTCACTGTCTTAGTTGTTGATGATGATTCCAGGACATACCCACAAAGGTAGATTTGCGAAGGAAGGGTTGGTTGAGTGATAAGAAAACAGTGAGAAAATAGTAGCAATGTGATAGTAAGTACATTAAAAGAAGAACTTAGTTAAGACGCTGGGTTGGCGGTATACTGTCTGCTTTTTCTTCTTTTAATTCGAACATGCGTAACGCGGTCATTTCTGGCGCATAACACAGTTCCGCCTTTTCAGGTGCATTACTTAAATGACGGTAATTAGTCGAATGACAAATCGATACGCCGTGTTTATTAATTAGTATACAAGGGTGTTCGAGTAGTGAAACATTGTAATCGAATACGAATGTTCGAGAAAAATGACCTACGAATAACCGAATATTTCCAATAGGAGCTACGGAGATAGAGGTTCCTCTTAAGTATTACGGAGTGACGGAGTTAGCTTCACAGGATATATACCAAGTTGACATTTCCTAATTCCCTGAGTTTTCCAGGTTTTCCCTGAGTGCCTTTGCAAAATGGCCTGGGTGACGCAGAACTTTGTTTTATGTCAAGACGGGCTGACACCATAACGCCCAGTGCTGTCACTCTCATGTCAAACAATAAAAAAAAAAACGACGACCCAGTTTGAATAGTAAGGAGTAGTGTTTATTTTATTCAAAGAGAAAACAAAAGGGAAGGGTTAGTAAAATACACAGCGAATAAAACATATTCGAAAAAAAGTGGTAAAGCCCATTGCAAATCGAGTCGATCATTTTCAAATACCAATAAAAAGAGATGCATACAGAAGCAAATATTTTCGATATGGTCTATTTCTATCAACTGATGGCAAGCTCATTAGCATGAGACCCGAACTTTGTCACAAGTGAGGTTCTCTCAGCAGCTGCAGAGTCAACCTCAACTGTCCTGACATACTCTCAGCCCGCGCACAAGGGTTCAGTGTTGTGTTTCACTGCTTTAAAGAGTTTATTTTGGTTTCGATGAGGAACATCTGCATCTCATCGTCAGCCAACACTTCTTTTAGCTCAAGCTCCTCCAAAGAAGCAGCGGCACACTTCCTTTCCCTTTCATTCCTCAATGCGTCGGTACTTTCTGTTCTCGTCCTCCTTCCGCCACGCGCTCGCCCCACGGACAATTTGAGGCATCCTCTTAGTCAGCCGCACAGTAAACATCCGATTTTTCAGACTCCCTAGGGGCCGCGAAAACCTCTGAAAAATCGGGCAGTCCGAAAAAATGAATGCATGTCTTTTACTGCCCTTAAGGGCTCAAATCGCTAAGTATGGGCAGCTGGGCTAGCTGGTTATGATTAGCATTATGAAACATCGTTCCAGCGCACAATTGAACAAGGACGAGAAAAGAAAGACAACATGAACGCCGTACTTCAACTGAATTTTATTCATGGAAAACAGGGCTTTATGTACACAGGGGGAGGGAGTGGGGGGCTGCTAGTGCGCAGGACCACTCAAAAATATTTCCTTGGTCTAGGCAACAGTCATCAGATGTGTCAAACCAAAATAAGAAAAAAAAAGAAGAAAACTTTTCCCTCTCTTTTTTACATCACTCAGTGCAATCTTGCTCATCTCCCGCCCTACCTAGCTGATTCGACACACCCGTTTGCCCTGAAATAATCAAGTTCTTTTTTCCCGAGTACAACAGAAGGAGCACTGACGCAGTAATCGTTTTCATTGGAGATACAAAACGCTTCAAAAATTTCCCGGTTTTTCTGATTGCTATATTTGCGCAACACACGTGTTCGTTCGAAAAACGCCTTGCATGCTGGCTTGTGCGAGCAACGGCGAATGTGGTCGGCTAAATGACCAGCACCACTTAGTGATGTAGCATTCCTGCGATGCTCTAGCAAGCGTTCATTCAGACAGCGCCCGGTTTGGACAATATAGCATTTCCCGCAGGCGAGGGGAATACTATACACAACACCGACGTCACATTCAACGAGGGCTTTGGTGTGCTTTATTTGGCAGGCTGGCTTCTTCTGGGATTCGTTTACTAGGCGACACATTCGTCCCAGCTTTTCCGGTGCTGAAAACACAACACGCACCCCGCACCTGTCGCCAACCTTCTTGAGGCGGTGAGAAACCTGGTGCCAATAGGGCACTACGACAGGGCGCTTTTGCGGGCGTGCGTCTTCTTTCAGCGTGCGCCCCCCACCAACCTTTACCTCGCGAATCTGGCTCTCTACCACCGAGGCCACGATTTCTCCGTGGAACCCAGCCTTCTCCAGACGCCTTAGCTGGGCGTCGACGCTGTCACGAACTTGATGTTCGCATGACTTCTCTAGAGCAGAGCGAATGGAGTTTTTTGCTACAGCTCTTTTTACGAGCTTGGAGTGGGCGGATTGATAATTCAGAATTTGTTTTTTCGACCGTGGCTTGTACTGCCAGCACACCCGCGCTCCATGAAAAATAAGACACAAGTCGAGGTACTGGATGCGACCATCTTGCGGCAGTTCATGCGTGAACTTCATTCCAAAGGCGTTACTAGCAAAAATATCGAGAATGTTGCTTATACTATTGCCTTTATCCTGAGCATCAGTCGTATTCATTACCACGAGGTAATCGTCGACATATCTAAAGACTTTCTGCACGCCTGCGTTGTAAAGGGACGCTTGAATGCGCTTGTCAATACTTGCTAAGAAAATATCGCTTAAAAGTGGTGCTAGGCAAGAGCCGATGCACACTCTTTCTTTTTCGATAAAACAGCTGTCATTAAAAGTGATAATGGTGGATGAGAGATAAAAAGATATTAGCTCTAAAAAATTGTTGGTTGATAACCCAGTCATGTTTTGGAAGGCCACTGGTGCCATGGGTGCTCGTACTGTGACAGGATATTGTGTGTGCACGCGTGTATAATTAAGGACTACATAATGTGTCCCGTTACAACTGCCCCTTCCCACGCTCGTTAAGCTTCGCGGCAATACTTTGCGTATGCTTCATTGCGTAACAGTTCTGCATTGAGGCGAAGCTGACTTTCGGGAAACGGCATTATGCAACACGTCGTGCTTTCCGAGTTTTGAAGCCAATCGCAAGGATTACAATAGCGGAGTCGATGCCATTGCTGACAGCGGCGAATTAGGTCAATAAAAACGCGGCACCGAACGGAAAGAAGCTTAAGCGAACGTCGAAGCAGTTAGGCGTAACGTTGCCGCGGTGGTGGCTACAGCTGCCAACGGATCTGCGTGCGAGAGCGCCAGTCTGAGGCGGCAAGATAATCAAAATGGCAGCGGCGATGGCTTTGATTAAAGCCTTTTCGGACCTGCGGTCACGGCAAAAAGTACGGATGATCGGATGGCGAAGAGTTATTGCGTCCTAAGTTTATGACGTTCTTATACATTGACTGGTGTACGTGGTGGCGCCACGACGCGGTCCGAATTGTCGGGCATGTCCCAAAATTCCGGCGTCCGGAAAATCGGTCGTTGACTGTACGCTGGCAACTCCTCCACCGACGTCAAAGACGATTCGTTACGATTCCTCTCAGTTACTCGAGCCAGCATTAGCGCGACTTTAGTTCCCTTTCAATAAAACTGCAGCTAATATACATTGATAGAAGCACAAATTTCCTGGGTTTTACCTGAGTATTTCCGGACTATTCAAAATCCCTGAGAACTCCCTGTTTTACCGGTTAGTAAACACCCTGCTTCAGTATCTTCAGTGTCGTGCGTCTATACTAATGTTTTTGTATACCCCGATAACCCTGCGTATTGTGTATGCCTTTGCGTATTCGGTTTTCTGGTCCTGTTGTTCCCCGCCAACCGCTTTGCAGCGACGGTTAGGAGTAGGGGTAGATGGGAAGGGGGGGGGGGTGCGAGGCGAGCTGCTTCGTCAGGTGAGTTTACTTCATAATATTGATACGAATAATGTGATGTTGACTGCGTCAAAATAAACGCGGTGGTAGCGGTGAACACATTTTGCTATTTATATGGCTGGTACGACTTGCACTTGCCTTCAGAGGAGGCACTGAAGGAGCAATATCTTGAACTATATAGTCGTCACGTATATCGAAAACACTTGACAGCGCTATACACTCTCATAAAAGTTTGCACACTTTGGGGCTTATCTTGTCCCACAACGACAATCGTCATCCGCCTTGCTTGCGTTTCCTTTCTAGAAAACTCGACGCTCGCTACTTTCCCGTCCAGAAATCTGTGTCGCGCTGATAACGTGCAAGCCGTTCGTGGATTGGAATTACCGAGCTCGCAACATTGAAGAAAGGAAGTGCGGTCAAGACAGCTGGCGATCATTGTTGTGGGACGAGCCCCAAAGGGTGTACGTTTTTCTAAGACTGTATAGACGGGGTCGAAACGCGTAAAATAACCTGTGCGCCCGTGTTATACGCGTTTCGTCCCCGTCTCTAGCGCGGTCAAGTGTTACTGATAAGGGAATAAGTACACGGTTAGACAATTTACACAGGTAGAAGGAAATAATCGCGTAAATTTGTCTATAACTCAGACCCATACAATTTACACCCTTAATATGGGTGTAAATCAGTAAAATGTAGATTATGTGACTAAATGCACCAAAGAGAGGGAGTGAATAGTATTGTCGCGCACAGACGCCTTCGTACTCGCACTCTTATTCACTTTTAAGGGTGCGAGTTATTTTCAATCTAAGTTAGAGATGGGACGTAAAGTTATCGATAGTGTATCAGCAGCTATCTTTCCGCGATTTATTTAGCTCTTACAGAAACGTAAAGTGAATGCGTAAGAGAACGTTGTGCAGTATAGTTTTCTGCCCTTGTCAGTGGAAGTGGTGAATTGAACACCGAAGACAAGGAGTCTCTGCACCCCGCCTGCTCAGTGAATGTACGCGCTTTTTTACATATTAGTTTACAAAGGTACTACCTGCCTGCAGAAATATTTTCGCGACTAGTTACATATGGTACTGTCAAGCTAACTCACGATACCTCTGACGCGAAACGCCTTTTTGTGCTAACTGATTTGCTGTTTGCATCTCGGGCTTAAGGATTGCACATTGGCTGCTCAGTATCGCGACGTCACATTTAACTGTCTAGTACTGGCGGGGCGCCGAGGCCGTGGTCGAGTGCAGCTGTGCGGTCGATTGCACTTCGGTTTACTATCCAAAGCCGCTAGACTTACGTGGAAGAGTCAGTGAAACAATTCTTGGCCCGTAAGTCACACCGCGTCAAAAGCTCTCGCAACACTTGCTGCGATGCACTCCGGATGAACCGTGTACGCTTCGCTTCATCCGGAGTGCGCTTCATCCGTTTGTTACGCCTATATGTCGGTTTTCTACGGCGCATTCTTGATGGCACGTCGCCACATGTTGGGGGAAAAGACACGCGCACCGACTAAGGGAAGCAATCTTATTATGTGCTGCTGACCCGCATGTTGAGTACGAGGAATACCCTCAGCTACTACGACGCCTATCGACCCTCCCTTATACACTGAGAGGGGCAGCCGTAATTCAGCGACATCTGTCACGGCAAGTCAAAGCACATGACTTTCCGGCATGCGCGCGCGAGCTTTAATTGCTCACGATAAATGGCCGTTGTGAACCAGGGTATAGGCTCATGATTTATGTAAAAGGCTCTCTCTTCAAGCCTGCTGCATCCAGCGTTTACGCTTTTTGTCGTCGACGTCGCCGCGTGTGTTGTTAGCGGACTTTAGCTAGAACGTAGACGAGCTAGAGCAGGCGTACGCCGGAATACCCAAAGAAGTGTATTGGAAGGGGGGCAGCGCCTTCACAATTACCTTAGCGCGGGTGCTGGTTTCCCCTGTTAACAACGTGCTTGCCCACCCTTTAGGCAGTAAAAAATTAACTTCGATGAGAGAAAGCGTAATTGAAAACTGTGCATTAATTGTGACCAGCATGGTGCACACCGTTATAGCCGACACGAAGGTTTTACAGCGATAGCTAGATTAAATGTTCTTTATGCAGTTTGCCTGTCGTCCCTCGCAGCTACCATCGTGTTTACTTGCCGCAAAAATCTGAAAAGAAAAAGTGATTTTTTTTTCTTCAGATCGTACCCCTCAACGGTGAAGATGTCGGTCATAGGATTAAGAAGCACCTGTAAAGGCACAAATTTTTGTTTACTGTGCACGTGCGGTGACATGTTGCGTTGCTGTATACAACCGAAGTGGTAAGAACTCTTGTCAGAATATCCGACGGTATTCCACTTAGGTGCTGACGTGAACTTGCTGCCGGCGACATAACTGTCACGAAAGTTGTTTTAAGCGAAGCTTTCTTTACTTTAATTATACCGAAAGGTGGTGCATTGACGACCGCGTTTGCGCTCTCTCCGTGTTGCACTTAGGCGGGCTTCTGGCCACGGCACGGCTCTGGCGTTGCGAACGCTTATAGAAAGCCTGCAGCGTTGCCCAGAAATATTCTGTCAGCCCCTTTCTTGATTTTGGATTTCCATTCTTCTCTGTATAGACCTTTTCATAGGGCGAGGAGGAAAGGGCGCGCGGCGAGCTTTTCCTCCTCTCTGGCTTGTGCGATCCAGCGCGGCATGCTTAAAGGGACACTAAAGGTTAATATTTAGTCAACGTGTACTGTTGAAATACCGTCCCAGAAACCTTGAAACGCTTGTTTCATGCGAAGCAAAGACTTGTTTTAAGATAAGATGCGTTCTGAAGCGTTCGCGTACCGCTAGCGCAGTTCAAATCACCCGCCCTCCGATTGAGGAGTGGTAACGTCATGGTCTCATAGTGACGTCGCGCCGTCGGTGAGTAAAAGGGCGCCCGCAGACGGCGCTACGCCTTTTCTGCGCAAAACACAAACGCGCGGCCAGAAACAGAGTCAAGACAGAGCCGACAGCAGCGCGAAAGCGGAACTATGGTGGCTAGCGGAAGAGAAAGCGTGCGTCGATAAGCTGGTTCATTACTTTATGACGCCAACTTTGACGCTCATTGCAATGGACGACCCTGACAACGACACAGTGGCTCGCGATGCTGGGCTCGACTTCAGCGATTTAAGCACTGATGAACGTGACCTGCTACTGAGGGCTCGCGCTGCCGGCGTCGTTGCGTACTACTACGACGGCAACTGTATGTCATGGCTGTAGATATTCGCACATTTGTAGCTTTTCCTTCGCGAAAAATCAAATGCCGCACTCACCGCCCCGTCTTCGACCTGCAGTTGTTCTTGCGCTTCGGAGAATGCGGGCAAGACCGACGGAACAGCGCTACGGGAAAGCATTGCTTTGAAAAGTACTCCACACAACTTCAGTAAGTCGGCGTTGAACTCGCAATCCTCTGGATGAAAGTGCAGCGAGCACACTATGCGATTTTTCGGCTCTTTGTCAACGCGCTATGGCAGAGGTACGGCACTTAACCACTTCGAACGGAGAGGTTCACTCGTTGGCACACAGTGATAAGCAGCGTTAGATTCGCCGCTGCAACTGCCCTTGGCCAAGTTCCAGCGGACCGTTCGCGCATCCCGCGACATCACATGGACGTGGCATTCTCGCTGCTTGTTCCAAATGCAAGTTTCGCGAGCCAGCAGAACCAGCGCAGCACGACGCGATAACGAACCAACTGAAACTCCAAAGCGCGCGCAGCGCAGAGTCGAGCGAAAACTAAACCTTTCGACCACCCATACGAGGGTAACGTCAAAATGTTTTTTGTTAGAATCGAACAGAAGTAGACAAGTAGCATTTTCTTCCGTTTTATAACCTATTGAAATGACCTTTTTAATACGAGTAGTTAAGTACTAGTGACAAATTATGATGAGGAGCGCCTTCGTCATCGGGCTAGTACCGGAATGTCGCTGGGGGGTCTCAAATCGTGTCATGCATTTACCTCAATTTCTCTGTTACTAAAGCTCTGTTCGCGATTATATTAACGCCTTAGATGTTCTAGAGCATTGAATTATGACTTTAACTTGACTTCATATAGTAACCTTTAGTGTCCCTTTAAACGTATTGCTGTCGCGTGCTGTGGAACGATTTCGAGATGTCTTAGCTCGCACTTTGTGAAATTTACGCAAAGTCCGTTCATACAAGGCCGTCGGGGAACCAGTGCGTAACCTTCCGGTGCATCGGTAACTACAGTATGCGGAAATATCTTTTGGGGGCGCAAACATGTGACGCGCATCATCAGCCGCGATGTGTGTATGTGTAGTAAACTTTTTTGGGTGTGTCTGTTTTAGTTTAACGAAGGGAACCGGCGTCTATGTTTTGCCAGGAAATGGAAAATCTGCTCACTATCTGATCGCTTGGCGTAGGAACTGAAACGTAAGAGCGCGTGCTTGTGTACGGCCAACCTAAGGCAACCCCGCAACATGTAAGTGCCAAACGCTGTCAAATATTTGTGATATGCCGGCATCGTTATCACGCATTTCAAGTCTCGTAGACTTGAAATCAATATGATATGGCTACGCCAGCCTCCTGTATGAGGCCGATGGCGCTGCTCAACACAGCAGTCACTGCAGTTGGTGAACCAACATGATACATATGTAAGGTATGTGCTTCGGCATTGCCGTTTTTGCCCTGTAAAGACGTAATATACGAGAAGCCAGGATCGCATAAAAAGCATGCGACTTCTATTTGTGAGTACAAAATTTCCGTTATACGGGTGAGTGCGTCGTAGAGAACAGGACGAACAAAACCGAGAGAAAAAAAGAAGGGTTATCATTCTCTTTCTCGATTGAAAAAAAAAAAGGAGAGAAAACAGGCCAAGGCCGCAAGAAGACCTCGCATGGTAATGCAGCACAACGTTTATAGATCTATAAACGTTGATGTCGCGTGCTTGGACCATGCCCTATATAGAGCAGAGATACTATCTATAATGCAGCGTCGACCACTGCTTCGGACGCTCGCGCAGTTCGTAAACGGTCGCTTTGATGGACGAGTGTAATTCACCCTGTAAGGTATGCTGTTACTACTAACCAAGACTATTTTATTAATGGGTGGAAACCACGCCCACCAAACAAAGTAGTCACGCAATATAAGCTACAGCTAACAGTTCGAACGGTCGTCAAAGTATAAATGCACAACTTCTACCGTAGCAGAACGGTACCCACGCTGTTACGATCGTCGCGTATCTTTCATTGCTCCTAAACCGCAGCTTATAACCAAAGGAGCATACTGCTATATGGTCACATTAGTGAATGGAATTTCCAAAAGTACACAATTGATCTCCGAGGCTGATCGTATAAGCTCAAACACGTGCGCACGCATGGCGCTGCGTGCTCCGTCCGCCTCAACGCCAGCAGAAAGTCCGGCCATGCCGACTTCAACCAATTCAGTACGTCTCACAGAACCGCTTTCTACGTAGGAGACGCCACGTCACACTAAACAGACCAAACAAACACCAGAATACAGCGCCGAGCGTTGATTTCTGTACCTGACGGAGCGCTCGCCCAAGCCAGCATGCCGACTGCCCATAGATGGCGCCACTGCGTATGCAATATGCAATATTTCATTTTTCTAGCTTTCCTTGCTCTGCTCGAATAGGTAGGCAGTAGAGCCAGGTAGATGCGTCATCCTGGCTTGGGCGTGGTTGCCACGTGCACCCGATGCAGAGGGTTGGCCACATCATCATCATCGTGGTGGCGCCCATGAAAAAACGGTCCATAATCTGAACTAGCTGCTTTCTGCAATCATGAACTTTTCCTCTCTTGTGTTTTATTTTGTTACTTTATTATCTGTTGTAAATGTATCTCGGACAGGCGACATCTGTGCCGTGAGGCGTTTTTTTTTTCCTTTTTCTTTTTTTTTTTTACCCTGACGGAAGTCGAGTAACAGTTGATTCCGTTACGTCCCGTTTTCAACTGTGGCAGAAAGCGATGAGGGAGGGGCGACGTTCTCCCTGCGTACAGACAAGGCAGGTGCTTTTCAACAGCCACACGGCGGTCGGAGGTGAGCAAGCTTGCCTGCGGTATATTTTGTGACTTGTGTAGTGAGCGTCAGGGAGTTAACGTCGTGAAATTACCGGGATTTTTTTTTTTTCGCGACGTCAGCTTAGCAGAGCAGAAGTCACTGGGTCGCACGGACACGGACAACGCAGAGAGATCACGCGTCTCCTCCGGAAGCGGTGTTCGTCTCGTCCTCCTCGTTCCTTTTTCACGTACTTTTCGTCGCAGCGCCGTTCGTTCCAGGCCGTCTGCTCGTCGTCTCGAGTCACGTGGATGCCGCACCGGCTGGGAGGACCTCGTTGCAACAGTGAAACACAAGTTGGTTCGTCTGTGTAAACAAAACGCGCGCTTTCACATCCATGCGCTGTGGACGAAAACGAGCAAGCAAGCTTGCTACCGCCGTACTTAGTTTTTCTCTCGCAGCGAAACAACCACAGGTTGGCGATTCGAGTCGGTAGACTATACCCTCGCTCTGCTTCGACCCGTGACAATGATCGCCGAGGCGTTCTTCTTGGTGTTGTTACTGGCACTGACTATTTCATTTTTATGCGATGTCTTGCTTGTACGTTACTTGTTGTATCGCCTACTTGGGCCGGAGCCCCGCATGCCTGGCACGAGTGGAACCCCCGATAAGAGCGACCACCGGCCGGACGAATACCGTACGCGACCATACTTGATTGGCACATTTTTACTGTGACGCAATGTCCGAGTCTTCAAAACGCGGTGGCAGAACTCCAGCGTGTTGCCGTGCTATATGCGTTTGTGTGATACCTTGCATCGTCGGTTAGGCCGACGTGAGGCGTGTACTAGTTCCCGCATTGAATGACTCTGATTGGACTATTGTGTGCTGCAGATGTTTCGAACGCTCTGACTGTGTGTATACTGTGAATCACGTTTTTGATATGCGATGGCAAGCTGTACGCACGAACTACTTGAATGTTTCACTCCTTTCGTGTTTGTTCCTTTCTTTGTTTCACATGCCTTCTTCTTTCTTGTTGCTTCTGACGGCAGTTATGAATTGAAAATGAGTGTGATGTGTCCGTATAGTTCGCAACAAGTTGTTATTGAGCGCATGCTCTGTAGTGGATCCAGACCGACTATAGTCTACTATAGTTGCGCATGTGCCGCCGTGCCCGTTGCTTTTGCCGCTCGGCTGATCGCTCAATCTCTCGAACCTAATTCCGCACTGCGTCTTCTCTGCATCACGACAAGGTATGCAGTGAAGACGTAAAAAAAATGAAGCAAAGCCGTGGGGATCCAAATTTAGCTTTACCGTGAATAACAGTTGCGAGCTTTGAAAGCGGAGAATGAACGCGTCCGTTCGTTCGCGCACAATTCGTTCGCATCTGTGCTGCCGTGTCGAGGCTCATGGCGTCAGAGGCGCGCCGCTCGGAGCCGGGGACAGAGAGTGACTGCGTTCGCTCGCATACACAACGACCCAGTAAAGCTAGGGACGTCGCCCGGACTGCGCAGAGTGATGCGCGGGAGCTGAAGGAAGGTGATTGCTCCAGCATGGTTGGGTGTAAGACAGTGAGGGACTGCACTGGACCGGATGCGTGCTTTTCGAAAAAAAAGATCACGAAGGAAATAGCGTATGAGCCGGGAAAGACTGGTTGATTGATGGGTCGTAACGTCTCAAAGCAACGCAAGGACCATCGGGTATGCAACGTATAGGGGAATGCTTTGGCATAAAAGCTACCGCTCAATTTTCTTCGGTGCTCAAGAAAACAGGATATTGGTTTCATTTCACATTGTGTCATCAGTTTATTCACTTTAATCTTGAAGAGGCCCAAGACATAATTTTTGTCATCGTTTCCAGTTCCGTCGCATTTAGTCAATCAACCGATAAGACATTTTTTGCATCGTTTTTGAAGCTGCACCGAGGCTTTATGATGTCCGAATGGCTACTTAGCTGTGCTTGTTTGGATCTGTCTTTCTTTCTTATTTGTAATGGCGTTGTCATTGGGGACGTGAAAAAATAAACATAATAGACAAAGAAGCTCCAGTTTGTGTACACTAGGGACAGTTTTCAAAAATGAATTGCGAACCACAGTCCCGTCCGTCGTTGCACTGCACCATCTGCTCGGAAAACGAAAATAAATAAATGAAAGCAGCTGTCGCTGGCGATGCAGGTGATGGGAGTCGGATCACGTCACGTTTCCGTCCCCGCCAGCTGCCAGTGCTTGCGACGTTAATTCTGTACTTCAGAAATGTGTTGCTCAAAGCGATGCGCGCTCCAGTGGCAGTCTCTAGACCAGACCTCCTACGGCTTAATGCGACCGTACTTAAATACCACGACTGATGGTAATTTAGCCAGTTTTAGCGGCGCCGGAACGACTTTTGTGTCTGCTCAGTTTTCGCGCTTGACGGACGGTGCCGCGTTGAACGAGTACCTGCGGTGCTATCTTGCGTGTTTCGAAAGCAGGTGAGTTTCGGCGATAGCCGAGCTTTATGCCCGAAAGGGCGTATTTGTTATTGTTTCCGGAGCTTGTAATCTGGCCAGCAGAAAGATAGTAATGTCCAGAATTAGGTCACAGTAACGCACTATGTAGCGGAAGACATTTGGTAGCGCAAATATCGTGCGTTTTAGGTCGGCTGCTTTTATAGAGCATATGTAATTATGGTTACACTGCTAACCTTGAATCCCAGGTATACTTTTAAGACTAAATTAAGGTGCGAATTCAGTTATATTCCGGAGCTCAACGAGTGTACCAGTACTATGCTTTTTGTTGGTGTGTCTTTTTATATCTTGCATGAAATATTTACCCTTGGGTGTGGATAGGTTTGATCAAGTATAAAGCGCTACGCGTGGTGGTCGCTTATTTGCCGTATATATAAGTGCTGGAATGACGGAAGTAACAAAAAAGAAGGAAAGAAACTTCTTTCAGGTTTTACTCCTTTGTTACTGGACAAGTCCTCTGTAAAAGGCCCAATCATGCGTAGCTTGCCCTTGCGTTATTCGAATTGTTTCTTAGTGACGTTCCATTACACGCCCAACGATAGTACCAAGCCAGGCCATTCTAAAGAGTGTGCAGTGCCACATTTCTCGTTCAAATCGGGAAACTAAACTTCCGAAAATGGTGTCAGAGCCACTTTTCTACCATGTCATATATAACAGAAAAATGGCGCTGGTACTGTCATCGAGACAACAAGGCAATATGTGTCACGGGGTGCATATACAATGTAACACGCATGGCGTTGTCGTCAATTCACGTGCCTGCGCATGGTTTACTAATGCCATTGCATTTGCTGATCACAATCACAAAAGAAGTAACAATGATCATCAGCTGCCTTCAGCACGGCTTGAAATTCATTCATCTGTTCGTAACCGCGACGCAGGTCCGGAGGCCGACAAATAAACGGGCGCTAGCTAGACCCAGTCCATGTGTAAACGAGCAAGCGCCACTAGTTTTTGACGTGCGCGAGCTGTTTGGCAATTCTCCGCATTGCGTCGCAGATGTAAAGAGAAAAAGAACGAGAGTAATTGTGTGCACTGACAAATTGCAAGGTGTAGACTGATACAGGCGAGCGCCTGACGGACGTGCGCAAAAAAAAAAAAAAAAGCAACATGGAAAGCCTTGTTACCTTTTTTTTGCGCACTCTAACGCTACGCGGTGGCTACACTACACCCTCTTTTTTTTTTTTTTTCTTGGTCTTCGGCAATCATGAACGCCGGGCGCGCAAGGAAGTTGGGCTACTTGAGCATGCTTGAGCCGCCATCGACGGAGACGTGACGACGCGCGGAACAATCCGAGAGATAACAAGCGATGCAAGAAGCGCTGTCGCGAAAGGAGAGAGAAATAATAAAAATAAGTAAAAGAAAGGACTCAAATAAGGAAAAGAACGAGAGAAAGAAAATCTCTACCGTCAAGTGGTTGCTGTCGTCGCGGCCAGCCGCCCGCTATTTTGCCGCTCGCTACAAAATAGCGCGTCGGTGTAATCACATTTCTCCGCTCGGTGTATAACGCAAGCTCGGCTTTCGGACCCGCATTTCGACACCCTAAGCCGAAGTTAGTGGAGGGAACGTCTGAGAGAGAGTGAGAGAGAGAGAGAGTGCGTGGTGTGTTTGAAGAGACTTGGCCTTCGGCAGCAGACGGCCACAGCTGACGTAGGACGCCGCGCAGGCGGCTACCGTCGCAGGTAAAACGCGACGGCTGCTATACCGACGGCGTCCAGGCTTGCCGCAGCTATAGGGACTGCTGAACGCGCCGTTGCCCAGCCATGGCGGCTGGCTATGCGGTCATGCGCAAGAACGGGGTGGACTCGGCCCGTAGCTGGCTGGTGGCGGTCAGCTGCTGCTGGATCAACTTCTTCTCGGCCCTCATGTACAAGTCGAGCGGCGTCGTCTACATGGGCGTGCTGCAGACACTCAACGTGTCCCGGGAGGAGGCATCGTGGCCACTCACGCTGCTCGCCGTCTTCATCTTTACGACCGGTAGATATGCACGAGCTCGCATTGCTCCGATAAGATTTTGCAAAATGATGAATTTCCGGGATTCAGTGCTGTTTCTTCTGCGTACGCAACCGGGAAAGGGTGCACTTTGTTTTCTTTTGTCGCATTCGTACCCGTGTTGTTATTTTTTCCGCATCCGTATTTCGACGTGGTAACTGCTCCCTAAACTTTAACTGCACTTCCATAATATTTGGTTCGCAGTGGTCATCTATTCTACACGTTCCTTTCTTTTTTTCGTCGTACTTTCCATGTGCTATCCTTATTGATCCCCCCTTATTGATTTGTTACAAAACTTAATCTTAAAGCCTTGGAGTTCAAAGGCCTATGGTAGTTGTCAACCAATCAATCGATCGGAGTTTATTTAACAGGCATAGGCTGGATGGTCAGGTGGGCTAACAGCCGCGATTTAAACTTGACCGGGCCGAGACGAAAATGCATCACGAATATCCGTCGGTCGCAACCCTTGGGAATCTGCGCATCTCCGAGACAGTGCTTGTCGACGGGAACGGATTAGGTTTCCGACGGCACACGCGACATGTTTTTCGCTTTGCAGACGTCGGTGTCACACCGACGAAATCTTCTGCAGACTCTCTGAATACCTGGCGCTCGTGTGCCTTTCCAGCTCCTGTTGCAGGCGTTCTCGCCCTGTACATCGACATCTGGAAAATCTCGCTGTGCGGATGCCTCCTCTCGTCGATCGCGGTGTGCCTCTGTTTCTGGGCCAACAGTGTGATCCACCTCATTGTCTGCCTGGGTGTCGTGCAAGGTATACATAACACGTTGTCTTTCGGCTGAAGCAACTCTGTTTCGCGTGCGCATTCCGAGATGGTCCGGTCAGTGAGAGACTCTTTTTTTTTTTTTGTTCTGTTTCAAGGTTTCGCTCTCGGTCTGCTCACGCTGCACAATGTGATCATCAATCAGCACTTCGAGAGGCACCGGGCCACGGCTTCCGGGATCAGCTATGCGGGTCCCACGTTCGCCTCCATCGTTTACCCTCCGCTCGTCCAGCTGCTGTTCGAGCAGTACGGACTGCGCGGCTCGCTGTTGCTCTTCGGCGGCATCATGATGCACGCCGCGGCCGGTGCCTTCTTGCAAATGGAGCCGAACCCGCGGAAGGCGTTGTCGTCGTACAGGGTCGTTCCGCGGGACCCTTTGCCGGAAGACGCCGAGCGCTCGAAGCACCAGCTCGACGGTGCCGATAAACTCAAGGACGAAGAAACGCCGGCACTGAATCCACCCGACTGCGGTGCCGACTTCCAGCGTGGCACCTCGGCGTCGGACACGGCCGTGCGGGTGGAGACGGGTTGGAGGCGTCTCGCGGATGTCCCGAATATGCAGCGCAACGTGTCGGTGCTACTGGAGCCCATGTTCTACCTGATCTGCGCCTCGTTCGCCGCGGTGCTGTTCACCATGACCACGTACCTGACCGTCGTAGTGGACTTCGCCGTGGACAACGGCGTGTCTCGGATAAACGCCGTGCTGCTCATCTCGGCCTACTCGGTGGCCGACCTGGTGGCCCGCTTGGGCTCCGGCTGGATCTCGGACCGCGGTTTCGTGAGCCGGGGCAACATGATGGCCCTGAATTTTCTCGTGGGTGGTCTGTCGCTGTTCGCCATGCCTGTGTTCACGACGTACTCCGGGCAGGTGGCCATGGCCGTGGTGTACGGTTGGGCCACGGGCTGCACCATGATCCTGGTGTCGGTGCTGCTCACCGAGCACATCGGGCTGGACCGGCTGCCGGTCTCCTTCGGCGTCACGTCGTTCGTCGCGGGGGCGCTGTGCCTTTCCAGGCCTCCGCTCATCGGTAAGGCTCGGTGCGGTCGGCTTGGCTGGTCTCTCGTCGTCGAGTATAGGCGATCTGTGGATGCAAGTGAAATTGTCAGAACAACAACGTGCATGAGTGTCATTTGTTACCGCTTCCGTCAGTGTTCGCCATTATTACCGCTTCAAAGTGTCCGTGAATGAGTAATCTGAATCTTATATCAGCGAAAATCTTAGTCTTGCTAGGTAGTTCAGCTAACTATTTGCCGCTCTCAAATGATTTTTCTTTCCAATTGGCGCTATAGACAATCAGTTACCTTTCAACTTATCCCAGGGCTCATCTCCACGTCTTCTTATTCGTGAATAGAACACAATCAATCACTCAATCCGCCACGCACTGTGTACTACTCAGCCGGACGGCAGAACGTATGGCTGCTTTCAAAGAAGGTAAATTCCGGAAGCTTCGTGGCAGTCTTGATTTATAAGTCGAATGCTCAAGACTCAGACAGAGGACAGTTTGTTTTTCCTCTTTGGCAGCAAGCTGAAGGAGGCCCTCCAGCTTCTCCCAATCAAAAAAAAAAAAAAAAAAAAAAAGAAAGGGGACTACCCTAAAAATATGACAGAAAGCTTGTTTGTCACGGCGGTGATTTCATTAGCCGCCGCGTTTTTGGCACAACTTCTTCCCTCACGGAACTGCTGCCAAACTTTGCACCGAAAGACGCTGCGACAGACTCCTAATTTACTTAGTCCCTACTTTCTGGAACTATACGCTAAAATCCATTTAGCCGCAGTCTCCTGCGTTACTGCATTCGTCGGTAGGTACGCTCTTCGGTCACTGTAATTTGACGGGTATGACAGTTTGTGGCAGTGCGTACTAGAAAAGTTGGTAGCGTCGGTGACGCGAACCTAAGAGTAAGCGAATACAGCTGCGGTGGAAATAGAAGCATGGATTAATTGTATTCGCTACGCATATACGTGTACATAGAGGTCGCCACTGACTGAAGGAAAGTGTCATGTCGAACGAGATAAGTTCACCGCTCTATCATCATCGGGCGAACGAAGTCCAAAAACAGGCAATTCTCTTATTGCTCATAAACTATCTCTTGCGCCCTGGTACTTTATGTGCATTCCAATTACCTCATCTATAACCACTTCTTATGTTGCTTAGCACATGTATATAAATTTGGTTGTAGAGCGGGGATACATATTACTTTCCTTCGGAAGAGGCAATAGGTGCCTCACCCTGCGTTTATTTGATGCCACGGATATCGTAGTAGAATTAAAACCTGGATAACGTATATCACAATTAGTTTACATTGTGTCACGTCCACGCATTTGTTATCAATTGGGGGAATTTTACCACTATCGCCTCGTCCACTTTTGTAAAATAAGTGGTTTATGCTCTTTTAGCTTGCGTTTTGCATTATGTTCATTTGTACATTGCAAGAGATTCATTAGCTACGGCTTCCGCGTTCACGTTTATTATTGATATGAGTAAGGGGGAAAGCAGTCGCACTATATAGCGTGTGAAACTCGTACATAACAAATTACAGTTTTATCAGTGTCGGTAACATTAATCGGTAGAATTCAGTGCCCTCTCTTCAAAGGACTGCTGACGCCGACGCTTCAAACCTGTGATTCCCATCAGACGCATTGCCCCAGCTTTGCCCGAGCGCGCTCCACTGTGGCAGGGTAGTCAAGAGGAACCAAGGGTACATTCGACTGGTCACTTTCGACTGCTCTCGCCGTGCCGTTTACATTCAGCTGATCGAGATCGACTGCTCATAACGCATTCGTCTGGTTCGTTCCGAGCACCGTGCTCCGTGCAGCTCAGAACACTCGGAGGTGCTCTCGCCTTCGACCTCGGGAGCGCGACCGAGATGATCCAACACCACCTAGATAGCACAAGGCATGTTCACTACGTCACGCAGCTGGTCCAGAATTTTCATTGCCAAGGCTGGCGTGACGAAAGCGGTGACGTCAAAATCACTGTTGCCTACTCGGGAGCAGCCCCATTAGGTTCTATGGCAGTCAGGCCACTATAGCATAACGTCAGGCATCGGAGTGAAAAGGCCTTGTCCTATCTAGGTGGTGTTGGATGATCCGGCAGAATTCCGGTCACGTGTCTTCTCCGGTTGCACTGGGAGCAGCTGAACGTTCGGCTAGGGGCATGATTTCCCTGACTCCAATGTCGCCCGCAAGCCGTGGGGTAACGCGGTGGTAGCCAGTCGAATGCACCATAAAGCTGTTCATAGCTCAAACCTGGAATTGAGTCAAAAGCGGTCTACGGCTTGAGCATGGTGCCGGTTCACGCGACTTGGTGTACGCACGGCGTCCCATCGCGCGCTGTTGCCGTTACAGGTCACTACCGAGACGGGTCCGGCGACTACGAAGGCCTCTTCCACGTCGTCGGCGGCTTCTCGCTCTCTCTAGCGCTTCTCTGGTTCGTCGCTACCACAGCGCTCCGTTTCCGGCAGCGGCGGAAGTGACGTGCAGGAAACCGCTTCTTGCATTTGATAACGGACCGAAGCGCCACGTATACTTGCACGACCACGGCATCCTGAAAACGCGGGTGTTCGTTATCCGGCATCCAGCAGACGCAACGTGGCTTGCGGATTTGAACCTTCCGTGTGTGTGCCTTGTAGGTGCTGCCCAAAGCTCTGGGCCATTCCGATGTCACAAGTGCCGCTTGTGTCTGGGCGTGCCGTGTGCGATGAACGGGAGACGAAAGAAGTGCGTGATGCACGGCTGTGGTTTAAGGGAAACGAGAAGAGAGGTGTCATATACTTATTTCTACGCTGCATCTGCTGAGAGTAGATGTTTGTAGTGTTGAAACAGCAGTTCGTTGTAGTGCAAGTAGCGACTCGGTGTCTTCTCCGCTTGCGGTGAAAATGAATCCGGCCACTCGAACGCGCGGTTGTATACGCAAGTCGGCTGTCTTTTATTGTTTTGTTTTTTATTCACTGTGAAATAACTGTTGGTGACCCTTGCCGTTGGAACAAAGGTAACGTTGTCTCCAAAACCTGTGAACTGCATGGGAAACAAATATTTTTTTTTCTCTCCTTGATGTTACAAGGGTGCCATTCTCGTTAAGGAAAAATGTACTGTAGACTGGGTGCAGTGTATACGGTGTCACGGCACGGAACACAACAAATGCAGTGTTTGCCAAAATTTTCAAAAACGCCGAACGAAGTGACAAGAGCGGTCGCAAAGCGAAGCTCAAGAGATAGGAATGAACACTTTGCCTCTACTTCTTGACCGTTGCAACCTGTCACTTTGCAGCATATCATGGTCATCAGAACACTTCCCGGTGAGTCACTACATGCTTCTTTAGAAAGAAGCGTGCAGTGATTTGAAGTTTCAGGCGAAACGTCTGCGTTTACTTCAATGCTTCGTCCGCAGTCGCTTTCGTTATCGGTTCACTGGTTGAATCCAAAAGTATTGCGGTCGTAGTGGCCCGCATATCTGTGCGTGATTCGTTAGTACCGGTGAATTTGTGCAGTGATGTCATTACATTTTTAATTTGGACACTAAGAGAAATTCTAAATCTGCATAAGCGTACTCTTTCGAAGCTGCTTGGAATTCGTTGACTGAAATATATATATATATATATATATATATATATATATATATTTGCGGCAACGGGCCGCGGTGTCGTTTAAGTCAGTGTTATACCATCTATTTCGCGGTTTTTGTTCTTATATTTAGCCGTTATACTACAGGCAGAGGCCTGAAATTTCGCCTTGTGTAGCCTGTGCATCAACGTTCAAGTGCAATGAAGCTTCCTTTGTTGAGAAACGCATTACTGGCACCGAGCAGGTGGCGTCGCTACCCGTAGTTCGTTCTCGCGCCTTTTCTATGCTTACGATTGCGACGCCTCTGATCACGGCATGAATGGCCTCTTCAGTATCCCAAATGGATACAGGGTGCCAATCTTATGGGTACCTGAGTCATACGGATACAGGGTACATATTTCAGATGGGTACAAGAGTATTAATGGGATACATCTCTTTGGTGTCCCTTGACTATCAGCCTACGCCAACACACTACCTGTATCCGCCGCGATGGCGCAGCGGCTTTGGTGTTGCGCTGCTAAGCCCTTGGGCGCGGCCTCAAATCCCAGCCGTGGCGGCCGCGTTTCGACGGGGGGCGAAACGCAAAAACACCCGTGCGCCGTGCATTGGGTGCGCGTGAAAGAACCCCAGGCGGTCAAAGTTAATTTGGAGTCCCCCATTGTGACGTGCCTCATAATCATCTCGTGATTTTGGTACGTAAAACACCAGATTTTTTTTTTTTACACACTGCCTGCAACGCGAGCTTACGTCTTAACCTTGACAATCTGACAACGGTGGTGCTGTCGAAGCTTATGACCAATTGAGAAGCTATGTTTACGTTACTACACAGGCGTATCATATGAACCGAAATACTGCACGTGCACCAACAGGGGCCTGACCATCGTTACTGTCTCTATGGAGACAGCACTCGGTCACTGCCGTCATGAGTGCCTGTTCAATCCGTTGTAATTGTAGAAAATGTATGTTTGCCAAACAAACTTTCAGTTCAGTTCATAAGCGACTGTTGTGCCATTGCTCACAAGCGCCTCCGGGATTTATACGGTTAACTGACCGGCGTAGTATAAAGCTGATCGAGTTCGTATTGTAATGGCATGTTGTGTAGCGCAGCAAACACAAGGACGCTAGTAGAAACGAAACGTGGGGTACAAGCGCTCGCGTCCGTGTTTCGTTTCATCTTGTGTCCTTGTGTTTGCTGCGCTACATTGCATGCCATTCTACGGCGATCAACCAAAAAGCCCACATCGCCACCCTCGTATTGTAATATAGCGACATTGCGCTTTTCTTCTAGCAAAACAAATGCAGTATTTTTTCATTGAGCTTTCGAGCCCGAAGCAATGAATGGTCGCGACAACTTCCTGAATGTCACCTCTGACTCGCACAAAAGTGTGTACCTTGTATCTGCTCTCTTGAGCAAGCGCGTGTATACGGCTTCTTCAGCTATGTACAATATACTCGTATACAGAATGTCGTGTTGCTGTGAATACATCTTTTCCAAGTATCCGGCTGCGGATTCCCGAGTTACTGCCGGGTCTAACGCCTACAAATGTAAGACTTGTTTCACACGTCTTTGAATGAAGCAGGGAAGAGAGAGAGAGAGCTATAGCTTAGATCCGGCTAGCGGGTGGCTGTGACAAGTACTATGAGGAGGGGAGAAATGATGTGTTGATGTTATTGACTTTGGTCACCAAGTGTGTGTCCACTCTTGTTCGATTCCCCAGGATGGATTCACCACTGTGACGCAAGGGTTATGACGCCTAGACTGTATTTAAATACGTGTCGTGCTTCTCTTTGCCCATGCACCTCTCATCAACATTCTTCCCCCGACAAGCATCATACATCGACATCGTCGTCGTGGCCACGTGGTCGTGGCACAGAACAGCTGACAACTGCAGGTGACGAGACTGCGATATCATGCGCTACTGCTGCTACCTCGCTAAGCTCAAACGAACTTTGTCATTTAAATACCACTGTTGTCATGGGTGTGCGCGGACTTCTTTCTGTACATTTCTTTCTTTTGGCACTCGCGTATAAGAACAAACAAACAAACAAACAAATAAACCGAAGCATTACTCTTAGGTGATATTTAGAAACACTATCAAAACTTATACCAACATAAATATAAGGGCTGCCTTGGACAATGACGAATGGTGACTGACCACGTTACGTGAGGGTGCTTGCTCTAGTACCTTACGAAGATCAGCGATGTGCTTCAATGAAAAAAAAAGGCTGCGACTTCAAGACTGATCATAACAGCGCATCATAGCTCCTGACGCCACCTGTCTTGCAGAAGTATTGCTCTCTTTCGCCAGCTGTCTGACATCCGATGACTTCTCGGCAGGGCGCTGTGGGAAACAAAATTTCGTGCTGCAGTATTTAAGGCTATTTTATTTTTAGTGGACGTATCCTGACGCACGCTGGTGCGGATACATAACCAGTGATTATGACACAGTTGAAACAGATAGAAAAATAAATGATGAAATTGAACCAGGCTGTATTTCTTTAAACAAGCCGTTAAATAGTAGATGTGGCTCAACAGTGCCGTCTTCTATATAAGTGAATGCTCAATACGTTACTTCTCTGCAGGGAGCGTTAATAGAATGCACCTCCTTCCGCTCTGCCAGATGGCTTTGATGATCATCACTATGGATGTTCCGCCAGGCGAAGATGAACACGTCGTTGAAAGTGATCAATTGCAACTACTGCTGCATGTATCGGAACGGAAACTTTTGTGTTCGTTACTTCTCTGCTGGCTTTAACCAGCTCGTGATAAATCACTAAATGAACTTTGACTGGTGAGGTATTCATTCAAAAGCACTTCATTAATTTTTGCGGAAGAAGGTTGGTTACTAGTGGAGAAAATAAATCCGAACTTCTATTTCCTTTTTTCAAATTTCGCGCAGAAACTTTTACGGCGTTACGTCTACGTGACATCGCGGTTTCAATATTTTCTTTTACTTCGGCCTCTCTGGTTCGAGAAGAGTTCTGGAACGTCGTTGGTATGAATATTTTGTTCTTTTTAGGATGCAGCACGGTGTACGTTCTTTACCGATACTCGGAAGATGCGAAAATCCATGACGTCGTGACGAGCTGGTGCGGGAACTTTAGTGTGGCGCCACCACCTCCGTCTACATATTTGTACATGTTTCGTGGCTTTAGAAGCTTCCTCTCATGGAAATTAGTGTGGCTGTTTTGCTATTGTGTGAGGATGAAGAGACATAGGAAAGGTCGGGCGGTCAACCAGGCTCACGTACAGTTTGCTACCCTACACAGAGGAAAAGGGAGTTAAGGGATGAAAACAAATTAGAGGGAAGGAAACATTGTCAAAACGAACACATGGGGCTCCCTATCAAGAACACAATTAGTCACTAAGGCCGGTCGGTTTGGTAAAGTGAAGTAAGCGGCTCATGAGGTAATGCTCGCTAAACGTATCGATTGCTGGCGCGGAGTAGAAGCGCATGAAACAGGTAAACAGGAAAAAGGAAAGACAGTTGAGCGCCAGAGATGGTGCTTCTCTGTCTGTATCCTTGTTCCTGTTCCCTTGTTTCGTGTTCTTCTACTTTGCGCCTGGAACTGATATGTTTAGTGAGCACCAACTTTCCCGTGAGTAAGTTCTTTTGGAGTATCATGGGGCCGTACTCTTAAGAATTTTGTCTAGGAAAATGGTATACGATCTAGCCCGTTCGACGCACGCAGTCCAAAGAATGGTCTGGTTCGGCAGAAACGCACTTTAAAACGCAGCTTACTCTAATATTCTTCGTTTATCCGCCGCGGTGACTTAGCGGCTATGGTGTTGCGCTGCTATGCACGAGCTTGCCGGGCGCGGCAGCGGCGGCCGCATTTCGACGGGGGGCGAAATGCAAGAACGCCCGCGTCTACGATGCATTGGGGTGGTCAACTGCAAGAACGCGCGCGTCCCCTGGTGGTTAAAATGAATCCGGAGTGCCCTGCTACGGCGTGCCTCATAATCAAATCGTGGTTCTGGAACGCAAAACAAAACCCTAGAATTCGTTCATTCAACGTTATTCGTTTAGTGTCCCTTGAATGGAGTTCTTGGTTCGTTGTGTGCTTAAAAATTTGCTTACACGAACCCCATATTGTCGATTAGGCCACTTTTATACGCTTACGACAAAACGAGGCATGCAGAGAGCAAGAAGACTGAAGCGGGGTCAATATGTCACGAGAGACGGAATTACTAAGAATAACGACTGTGCAATCCGACAGCGAGATGTGGTTGCGAAACGCTTCAAGCGGCCCTCGCTGAAGCTCACAAACCGTCTAATACTTCGGCAGCAACAAAAACGACTTCATTTAGGTTTTTGTTGTGTGCGACAGGGGCTTTTATTGCTTTTTTTTCTCTTTCTTCTTGTCTCTGTGTCGATTGCTTGTCGCCAGCCGTCAAAAATACTCTCAAAGCGTTGTCATATTGCAACGTTGCTTCCGCGCTAGCAATCTTCTTTCTTTCTTTCTTTCTTTCTTTCTTTCTTTCTTTCTTTCTTTCTTTCTTTCAAGGAAGCGCTTTGAGTGTTTTGCTGATTTGCCACCAGTGGGCGCGTGCGGCGACGCTTCTATCACGCTTTTAATGCTAACGCAGCCTGCTCGTGCGGGCATATATGCACGCAGAACAGCTCTGCCGGCAAGTCGCAGATGCAGGGTTGCGCCACCGGAAAGCGAAAACAAATCGAATAAAGAACAAAAGCATTTGCGGGTCACTGTTTCCTGCTCGTCAGCGAGGCTTGAGCGCGCAGTACGCACGCTGTGCGACGTGCCTGCCACACCTCGACGTCGCCGCAAACGCCGACCGCATGCGCGCAGCTGTTCGCGCCTCTTCGGTGAAAATGGCCGCGGACCAGGGCGTGCGTTCCTGCAGAGAAAAATTTCCGTCGTCACTGACGTGCTTGTGAGAGAGGAACTGGGTCTTCCTCGGAGCCTACCGTGATTCTCAGTGCCGGTAAGATATATATATACGACCATCCATCTGCGTGAATTCTCCCCCCGTATATCCTTAATTTCATGTTGCATTATAAACCGGGGCATCAAGAGGGATCAGATATTTGCACTGCCCACAGCTCGACACTTTGTCGGGAATTTCGCAATGGAAAGAGAGATAAAATTAGAGGGTCGCCCAAAACAGTGAAACCCGACGATACTGACAATGATTGATGCAATAAAGTCTTTACTACAAGTTTCCTTACGGAGTCTATGTATGTATGTATGTATGTATGTATGTATGTATGTATGTATGTATGTATGTATGTATGTATGTATGTATGTATGTATGTATGTATGTATGTATGTATGTATGTATGTATGTATGTATGTATGTATGTATGTATGTATGTATGTATGTATGTATGTATGTATGTATGTATGTATGTATGTATGTATGTATGTATGTATGTATGTATGTATGTATGTATGTATGTATGTATGTATGGGGTAGCTCAAACGCAGTTGAAAAGCTCAGCCTTGGACAAGACCAGGACCGCCCCCGTTTACCACCCTTTCCCTTGAATATTACAAACATATATATATATATATATATATATATATATATATATATATATATATATATATATATATATATTTATTTATGTATTTATATATATAAATCACGGTAAAAGAGTTAATACCTTTCTTCGTAATTCTGTGTCACGTCTGTGTCGTGTGCTAAACAGCTTCACTGGTCATCCACCGTCACAGAGTGGAATGGCTGGGGATATTTTTTTTCTTCTCTCACTATAGTAGTGCCATTATCGCTATTGCATAAATGTACTTTTCTAATATGGTTCAACTTAATATTCACCTTTAGTGC